>NW_027671003.1:0-38000 GCF_964199315.1 Orbicella franksi
TATTTAATCAAGCAACGCCTATATGTTTTCTCAGTATCAATAATCTCCAAACAATCTTGAACATCTAAGAGATGAAATGGATAAGACCATTTATACTAAACGGGCACATGTCAGTTTCCGCTAATTTGCATTGAAGGGGCTCTCTTTAAAGCCGGGTTCTTCTTTCTGGTGAATCGAAAGTTTGGCTTCGTGTTCGATCGCGATATAGCTGATACTCGATGGTTCGGTGGTCTCATAAGTAAAGATCCGAGTTTTGTTAATAAAACTGGCATCTTTGATAAAAATCGGCCAAATACACTTGATCCTGCTTCAAAAAATTGGAAATGTACCGAAATCTATTTACTGTTTCACGCTAATGTACAGCATTTAAATATCAATAAACTGTGTAGATAGGGGAGTAAGAAATATTTCGTTCTTTTAACTCAATCGTAGCTTATTAACAGTATAAACTTGTGTACATTCGTTGTTCACAAAATATTATTCTCAATAGCGCTCTCTTCATTTAAATTTAGAGTGCGGTGATAAAATCTCGCTTTTAGGGACTACATAACGAATCTTTCACTTTTAATTAGTTTCCGCTGGAAATAAGCTTATTTATTTCTATCTTAATTTCCTTCTTGAAAAACGCATAGATGACCAAAGGATTCCCTCAGGTGTTCAGAACCAGAAGTAAAATGATGATTTGGACAGCTTCATTGTTATCAATCTACATGGTCCTAAGGCAAGTTGCAATTTGCTTCGGCTGAACATAGGCACGCAAGGCGTGTAGGTTTGTTTTGGACGCTGGTTGTAAAATGACTTTGCGAGACTTTTAGATACACTCTTTCTTTTTAATAACAATATGATTTATAAGAACATCGAGGCTGAAATTTGCCAAATTTTGGGAATATTTTAAGATTAAACCCGAGGCTGAGATTTTACAATTTGAAAATTTCCTTTCTTGAATGGCAAAACTAGGCGAAAAGCAACAAAAACAGCAGTAGCCTATGTTCGATGTCAATAACATTTCTGCAAGAAGGTATGAACTTGATATCAGGATTAAATGCTTGCAGGCTGGCTCCAAAATTACATTAACGCCATCCAGACACCAAATACAAATGCTATGATCTAAAAATATTTATAAGAAAAATAAGAATATTAATTCTTGGCTAATAACCATTATTCTCACATAAAATAAAAACATAGAGCTGACTTTCATTGAAAAGATATCTCTTTTTCAATTTTTGTTTTCAGTTTATTTTAGAGTATTTTAACTTTTCATTCAGTTGATATTGTTATGTATAGTTTCCAGAGACGCGTGTCGTCAACAATTTTTTTGGTCTAGATTATATTTTATTTACGAGTGAGTTGAATTAATGTCACGTCCACGGGCGATCACGTCAAAGAAATAAAACTGTTGATGGCATCTCGACCCAGTTCAAAATATTACCATTGATTGATGTTTTTGAGTTGCTGCTAGGGAAAATTTATCTTCATGTAAGCTGTTCACATTGAGTTAGTTCAGAGTTACTTCACGTGTTTTAACCTGTTCGTGATCAGTAAAACTAATGTCAACATCATACTGGCCACACTTAAGGTCATTTGAGTATTTCCGAAAACTCGTGAGGCTATCGTGAGATTATTGGGTTTTTTTTTCATAGATATAACATCTTAATATAAATTCTCGTTGCCTTAAATTCCGAAAAAAAAAAAAAGTTGATGAGATCTAAATTGGCAGTGAAATCCACTTCTGTTTGCAAGGTAAATGAAAATTACATTTTATCTTTAAATTTGAATTACCTTGGAAACCATAATTAGTTCATTACAATTTAGTAATCAATGCTGGACGAAAAATTTATACAGCCTAGCAAGACGACATGGGACACTCCAAGGCAGTTTAATTTCGTTGCTTGAGTACAACCACTGCAATATGTTTATTACGTATCGTGAGAAACTTGCATCTGAACAGGTGTCAAAAAGAGTTCAAATTAAATTGCACCTTGCTTTTATCATTTAAGCACACAACATCTACATGTCCTATCTGTAATCATAAATCTCCAGATAATCTCTAACATCTTAGAGACGAAATGGGTAAGACCATTCATAATAAGCGTGTGTACATGTCAGTTTCCGCTAGTTTGCATTCAAGACTTAAAGGTTCATCATTCTGGTTGGCTTCGTGTTCGGTCGCAATATAGCCGATATACAAAGTGTCCGCGCAGTTGGTCTAATAAAAAAAGATTGAAGTATTGTTTATAAACTGTGCAGCTTTTATAAAAATCGACCAGATCCTAATCCCGCTACCGACATTTATTCACTCTTTCACGCTAATGTACAGCATAAGAGGCATTCTTAAGAACAATAAACTGAATTGTTAATTAAGTGAGATAGAAATCTTTTGTCCTTTTCCTTTAGTCTCCTCGACAGATAAGCTTTTTTATTTCTATCTTAATATCTTTTTTCAAAAATGCGTAAACCAAAGGATTAACCGAGGAGTTCAGAACCAGGAATAATATGAGGATCAAGCCAGCTTCATCGGAGAAATTATGACAAGAAAAAGCCATGCACAAAACTAAATAGTTTACCACCACGTAGCATCCCAAGAAAAAAGCGACAATGGCGATTATGAAGGAAGCCGTTTTGTGTTTCTTGCGACGTCTGCGCGAGTTTGCGTTATCCGTGGATGAATGGTTAAATTGAATGCGCAGTTCTATTGCAGCTTCTTTAACTTCATTGTGAGACTGTGCGCGTGCAACAACGAGGATACGAACAACAGTATAGAAGAGCAATACGCAGGAGATTATGTCAAAGGCAGACACGCCAGTTAGTTGTATAACATTTTGAGCAATGTTGGAAGTTGTGGCGTACATTCCCACGAGAAGTGACAGCGAGATAGCGAAAGGAATCAACCATGCTATCAAGATAACTATTCCGGGGCGTCTCACAGTCATGGAGGTATTGTATTTTAAAGGATGAACGATGGCGAGGTAACGATCCCAAGTCAAGGAGCAAAGATTTGTGACTGAAGAGTGAAGGAAGAACCAGAAGAATGCCTTTTGCACGCTCAAGTTACACGCCATTGAGTAATTGCAAAAATAACTTGACGGAAAAACGGTGATTCCGACGCCAAAGTCAGCCACTGCCAAGGAAAGGACGAACTTGTTGGCCGGGGCCGAATGCAGGCGGTGATTTTTGGCGACAAGAAAAACCACGAAACCATTTCCCAGTGCTGTAGCGATTGAAAGTAACCAACCCATTGAATATAGGAAAGTTTCCATTACTATTTTAACGAGGGTGTAGAACAAACTGAATTATTTTTTGCTGAGTTTGTTCACAGTGTCGTGGTTACTTTCCTCATTTGGCCCTTTGCCTACTCCATATATTAAACACAGATTTCTATCACTGTTGCGAACTAATCATGATTTACTTTAGCCTTTCTTTGTCCTAAACTCAATTTGTATGCAAGCTGTCTGCTTGTGTCAACACGGATGACAGTCGAAGACGCTTAAGTTCAGGAAAGGAATACTATTGAACCTTAAAACCATCGCGTCGGAGAATTGGCTTTTTGACGGAGATTGTTAATAATTTGTTAGATTTTGCCGGCTTGCTTATTGCAAAATTTTGCAATTTTTTAGGGGTAACTACCCGCTCGAAAACGGAGATTTCCAATAAGGGCTTCTAAAGATACCGTTTTTTTAACACACGATTTTTCACATTACTCGTTGTGAAAATTCTTTCTTCATGCCAAGCTGAGCTTGCCAGGGAGAGGGAGAGTATGATAATCTGAGGCTGGGGCTGTAGCCCTTTAGGCTCGTTTCCTTGTAGCTATATACAAAACGCGATATTCATCTGAACAACAATGCTGCCCAATGTTGACATTGGAGACGACATTGTTGGAAAAAATGTACAAACGAACGCTTGATGCAATGTATTTTAACTCAAAATATTACATTAACTCAAAATGTTTCAGGGTTTGAATAAAATATGACATGTAACCAAAATGTAACAACTTTTGCGCGAAAAATGTGACGTTAACCGTGCTAGAACACTCTTCACGCAAAATGTAACTATTTCCTTAACACGAAATGTAACAACTTATCAACATAAAATTTGACAACTTCTTTGTAAGAAGCTTTAAAACGAAAGTAACAACGGAAAGGTCGACATGATATGTAAACAAAAATGAAGGAAGCACGCGGACAGGTAAGCCTTCTTTTAACGACAAGCTGATTCGTCTGTCAAATATGTGTGACCAGTATGGCCAACAGATCTTATATCATGGAATTGAAAGGAACTGCATACAGGAAGCATTATCACACTGTATACAAAAATGTTCGTGTCCTGCCATTAAGTCACTTTCCGATAAGTCTTAATGTGCAAGAAATTTCACAGTAACAGCTTTCCAAGGTAGAATTACAAGAAAGAAGTAATATGGCCTGAGTTCAGGCTCCAGCCGGAAGGGTGTGACTGCGGTTGGAAGGACTGGGAAGGAACTGGGTGAGCGTGAAGTGACCGGTGGGGGATGGGGTGGGGAATGAGGCGTCAAACATGGATGGGTACGAATGAGATTAGCATTGCAACACATCACTTGAGACCTGGTTGCGTTGATGTTAAAGCCTGCCGGTTTGGCAACGGTGTCTAAACTTCAGCCTGGAAAGGTACAACCGCAATGTGCGCGTTTGTCTCAAAACAAGTTAAAAGATTAACAACAGTGGAAAGCCATGTCTTCATTCTTGAAATACACGACAAACTACATTGTTACACCTCCCAAATCAAATACGTTTTCCGATTGGAGGGGAACGTGTCATGTGTCTTGGGTCAAAACACACTAACTCTCTAGGGCAAACAAAACTTACTAACTCCCAAGGGAAACAACAACTTCAACTTTCGACTCGTACGTGATCAGGTCGTGTTCCTTGAAACCGCGGCAAATTTGTGTGCCAGCTAGCGTCAAGCAAACGATTTTTTCGCAGTTTTTTTCCTATTTTTGAGTTGGGAGGTATAACAAAACACTTAATGATTGGCCCCGCGGGAAGCAGCGAGTTTTGTATCCCCTCGACCTCATTGTTCCCCTCGACTTCGCCTCCGAGAACATTGTGGGTCTCGGGGAAACAAAACTCACTGTTTCCCTTGGGGTCAGTCATTAAGTGCTCAATGTACAGTTAGGAGTGAACTCAACAAGTAATTTATCTGGATTACATTTTACTAACAATTTTTGTGAACAGAAATTTAAAGCAAACATGTTCCAATAAAAATGTTACTTTATCAAATATTGTAATATTAAAGGAAACCTTTTGTTTTTCGTATTTGAAACAGAACCTGAACATTGAAATTCTACAGTTTATAAGAATTATGTAGGTTAAAACAATAAGTTAATGACGTTTGAACGTCGTGCTGATGCTCTACACGTACTTCTGATAAAATATTGTACTCACAGCGTTGATGTTTACAGTTCTAAGTATTCAACAGAAGTTTATCAAGGTTGTCACCGGATAAGTGGGTAACTGCACCATCAGAAATTAGCACTCTTATTACTTTGTTGAAAAGTGGGAGAGAAAGCTTTTCTTTTCCCTTTGTTTGGAACAGCACAAAACTGTATTTGGGCATTACTTGAATTCCTGTCACAAATTTCTATGCTTCAATGCTATAGAAATGCTATAATGTCTGATGTGATTTCTTCAACCGTTTTGCTATATCTGATGCTGGAAGAGTATTGAGATGATTAAATGACTCTTTACCTGTTGTGGTTATGTATATTAGTGACATTTGTAGAGAATGTTGGTTGCTCAAGCAAGACCTTGAAATGGCTCAGTTGGTTATTAATACACTCAGTTCCAGTTTTGGCTGTATTAACGTTAAGTTACTTAGTAAAGTTGTCTTTTTTTAATTCTTAAGTTTTCGAAAATATAAGAATCACCATATAAATTAGCCTTTAACATGTACAATCTGACGCTTAAGCGTGTCAAGAGGTCCTCCGGATGTGTTGACAGTTTTCTGCCCTTGAAGGTGGATCACCCTAGCCTTGACTGTAAAAACATAAAAAGCTGTCCTGGAGAGATTGATCTCAGCATTCCCAGTGTTAGAGTGCTTGGGATGTCTACGTTTGGCAGTGGGGTTTCAGGAAACTATATTGCTGTGCTATCAGCGGGCGCGAGTACAAATTGTGCCGGTGTGGATCATCGATACGTCCATGAATAGACCGAATCCGATCGATTGAAAAGCAAAACTGAAAGTGACATACATGCAAACTGTCGGTCTCTAGAATGCTCATTGAAGGCTTGACGATCTTGATGAATGCCTCCTGAAATAGAAGTAATCATAACAGATCGGCCAAAGAGAACAGAAGAGCTTCAAAACTCAACCGTGTAGACCTCTTTCTGATCACTATTTTCCACAGCAGGCGAGCGTGAGTCTCACTGATTATAACAGAGTCGCTGATTGGCTAGACTTTGAGTTTATTATATGCACGTCGGTAATAGGCTGTTTCTTGGTCGAACCATGGATGGAGGGATGGATGGAACAAAAATTATCAAAAGTTTTCAAGAATATGTGTGGTGCCTTCGCTAACGCTCCGATAGCAAATGTTACATGGCCGCTTGGGGAAATTAACTTTATCTTCTCGAGCTGATGGTGTCACTCACTCGCTCGCTGCGTTCACTAGTGAGAGATACCACGAAATTCGTGTCCTCGCGCGGTCATGTAATATCCTCTACTCGTCGTTTAAACATTTTGTTTTGCGTCATAATTGTTGCCCCGAATACCAAGAACTGCAATGAGGCCCTTTCCACACTACGCCGGAGGAATTTAAACTGGAGCTTTATTTCGACGGTTAGGTCTATCGTCCACACTAACCCGTCACGAAAACAGAGCTTTTCGAAAATGCTCTTCAAACCGGAGGAATCTGAAACGCCGGTTTTTCGTTTTCGTGTGGACGACAATGATGAACGACGAAACGCTTTTCGAAAACGATGATGTCACCGTGATTTCCCTGCCCGAGTATGGCAAGCCGTTTGTAGCAAAATTTAATCCTTGCAATATATGTTTAATCCTTTACATAATGGTTTTATTTAAAGATAGAAAAAGGCATTCAATCCAATGGTAAATAAAATTTTTGGTTCAATTCAATCTTTTAATTTTCATGATTCAATCCAATACCTGGAATATTGATTCAATCCAATATCTAAAATATTGATTCAATCCAGTACCTGGAATATTGATTCAATCCAGGGGATTCAATCCAATACCTAGAATATTGATTCAATCCAATACCTCGAATATTGACGCAATCCAATCGTAAAATAACGAAACAAACAACAGAGTAACTTAAACGGTTCCAACTTGTACGTTTATTCTCCTCGTGATGACGGTATGCGAATATATGCTTACAACACGATCTCGATAATACGACGGAACAAAACAAAAGGCTCAAAATACAAAATCTCGTATTACATGTCAATTGTTAACTCGGGTAACACAACATGTCACGGTCATGCAACTATTAGTCTCTTAACAAATGGACTTAAAGAAACCTGCCATGAATTAAAATTATATCCATACTCTTGAATGATTTCGGTTCCTTATCAGGTAAGCTGTCGAAACCCCTCATATCTTCTAAGCCATACTCTGTCAATCTTCTGTGAATTGTCCATCGCCAAACTCCAATCATCTTTGTTATCGTTGTCCAGATGAATCCTAGTCCTCAAAGTTCCTCGAGCACCTCAACAGGAATTTTAAGAAATGGTCTTCCATGATTTCGTCCTTTTTCGCTTTCTATCGTAATGGAATCCGCAGTAACAGTTGACGGAGTAATAGCTCTGCGACGCTACACACTGAGCACATCTACAAAAGCGGCAGCAATGGAATCTAAATTTTCCGTGTCCCTTGTGTCTCGGTTGTAGCAATGTCTCATTTACCTAAGCAGACTAATGGTTTGAACAAGAACTTCGGCGTGCGCGTCTGCAACTTCTGAGTCAAAATTCTCAAAAATTATTTCCGTTTTATCCAAGATGTCTGCAAGAAACTTAGGAAGCTCAACTTCTAAATCTAGTTCTCCTTCGCCCGCTATGTTTTCAGTGCTCTCTAGTGCTCAGTTACTCTCGTTCTTGTTGGCCGCGCTCGGCCCAGGAAGATTGCATCAATATTTGGGGTATTGGATTGAATCAATATTTGAGGTATTGGATTGAATCAATATTCCAGGTATTGGATTGCATCAATATTCGAGGTATTGGATTGAATCAATATTCTAGGTATTGGATTGAATCAATATTTTAGGTATTGGATTGAATCAATATTCCAGGTATTGGATTGAATCAATATTTTAGGTATTGGATTGAAACAATATTCCAGGTATTGGATTGAATCATGAAAATTAAAAGATTGAATTGAACCAAAAATTTTATTTGCCGTTGGATTGAATGCCTTTTTATATGTTTAAATAAAACCATTATTTAAAGGATTAAACATATATTGCAAGGATTGAATTTTGCTACAAACGGCTTGCCATACCCGAGTTTTCCTCAAACACAAATCCAAAATGACCGACGATTGTTGCGTTTTCAAATTCCTTCGGAGTAGTGTGGACGGGAAACATTTGGTGTAGTGGGTTTTCAGAGCGAAACCTCCGTTTTTAAATTCCTTCGGCGTAGTGTGGACGAAGTCTTAGTTTCCTACGCGGACGCTCTTTGGGCAGTGCGTGACGAGCCATAAGAACGTGCGCGTGAGGCTGTAAACCAAGAACCAACATCAACAGTTTTAAAATTATTATTTCACGTTATTATACATTATGCCATAATTATAATTTATTTATCACCTCACGGAGTATATATCGTTTTTAAGGCGATTATATTGTTTTTACGCAAACCCTCTCCAAATGCAACTTTTAAAACAGTCAATATTCGAAGGTAAAACTCTCCATCACATCTGCGTTGCAGAAATACAAACAGAAAACACCTTACTTTGTACAACAACACTTCATTTGATGACCTCAAACCAGTTCGTATGAATGTCACGGTTGTTGTAATTGCAAAAACATTGCCCAACTGTTTCGTCTTCCAATGCTCTAATTTGTTAATAGTCCTTTTAAAAGGTATTTTTGTCGACAGCTGTTTTTGCAAACGCATCCGTCACCCCTACGTTTACTTTATATTTAATGTGGCGATTTCATTTCGTTGAATTGGAAACGACATAATAATGACATTCACTCTTATTAACTTGTCAAGCAATTAAGTCAAGCAGAAAATGGCTGAAAAGGACTTCCACATGTATGGCCTTCTTAGGTAGATGTGGAAGGCAATTTTATGGTACCAGTTTTTCATTCGGGCTACACACTGACTCAGTCACATGCCCACTTTAATTTTCAGTGACTGTGTTCTCTTTGATCTATAAATTACCTCGCTGCGCGTATGTTAAAGCTTGTCTTTCACATTCTGACATAATGAATAAGAGCACCTGAAATGAATGACCTCTAATTTGCATTTCAAGGTTGCTTTATGTTAATGCATGCGCTTGTGCTGAATAAGAGCTTTACACGAAATTTGTTTTCCTCTAAAGTGGAAGTATGTAAGACCGGCCAGTTCCTCGAACTTTGCGCAGGACCAACTCCAGAGACTCTCAATTATATGGTTTACCCAATCAGTGTATAAATGAAACCTTTAGTTTAAATTTTCAAGTTTTAGATCCTTTCAACTACTCCTGCAATTGCTTCGAAATATGAAACTGCGCTTACGTTTAATGTAAACGTCTTGACTGCTCCAATGGACCGAGATAAAAAAAAAAAAAAAAAAAAAAAAAATGAGAGAATCGATGTAGATGGACAAAATCGTAAACCTTCGTAAATTCCGATTTGTGCTAAGAATAATTTCGTTCTTTCTTATGTCTTTAATCTAAATGAAATCGTTGGCTGGAAATGTGAGATAAACAAAGAGCAAGGGCAATGTGACATGGTTATTGCTCGTGTTTAAGCGTTGTCGGCAAGGATTCTTTCCTATTTCTTTCTTAATGTCTTTCTTTAAGAGCGCGCCGTAAACCAAAGGATTAACTGCGACATCAAGAATCTTTCACGAAAGGTTTTACTCGGGCTGTATATATGGCGTTTGTCCATCCATGATGACCATTGATTCACTGGTTGGTTGAATGTTTACGAAGGTGGCTGATTAATCTGATGTGGGTGCATGCAT
This sequence comes from Orbicella franksi, assembly GCF_964199315.1. NCBI lineage: Eukaryota > Metazoa > Cnidaria > Anthozoa > Scleractinia > Merulinidae > Orbicella > Orbicella franksi. The sequence goes on from NW_027671003.1 coordinate 10,155, forward strand.
GCAGAACTGTCTGGTGCAGATTGTGCAGATTGTGATCGGGACGATAGTGGCTGGGTAGAAGAGTCAGCAGCTCTCGCTTTCCGTGCTGCCCGTTTGCTTCGGCCGTGGCTCTCCGACGCTGTTCAGCTGACTTGGCCTTGCCCGTTGACGGTCGGTTTGAGGTAAGGTCTTCCCAGGCTTCGAGAGGAAATCGACATGTGAGATATAAACGAGCTTATTTCTCTCTTTATGTCTCTTTTCAAAAGGGCGTAAACCATAGGATTCACTGTGGAGTTAAGAACTAGGAGACAAGTCACGACATGGCCAGCTTTTTTGCCTGACACTGGGCAAGACAAAGTATGGCATAAAACTGAGAAATTTACGATCACGTAGCATCCCAAAAAGAAAACGACTAAAGCAATTATGAAGCGAGCTGTGTTGGGAGTTCGTCGTCTGCGGGAAGTACCGGCTTCCGTGGACGAAAAGTTGGACTGAAATTGTAGTTCTATTTCACATGCTTGGTGTGACTGTGCACGAGCTGCAACTAGGATACGAACAACAGCATAGAAGAGCAGCACACAGGATACGATGTCAAAAGCAGACACGCCCGTTAATCGCAAAACTTTCCAAGCAGTCTTGGAGTCGGTGACGTACATTCCAACGCATAGTGACAGAGAAATCGCAAGGGGAATCAACCATGCTATCACGATAACCACTCTAGGACGTCTGTTAGTCATGGAGGTATTATATTTGAAAGGATGAACGATGGCGATGTAACGATCCCAAGTCAAGGAGCAAAGATTTGATACCGAAGAGTGGAGGAAGAACCAGAAGAATGCTATGTACACCCTGGTGTTACAAGCCGTCGAGTTATGACAAAAATATCCTGATGGATAAACAGCGATTCCGACACTAAAGTCAGCCACGGCCAAGGAAAGGACCAACCAGTTGGCCGAGAAATGAAGGCGGCGAGTTTTGGCGATAAGAAGGATTACAAAGCCGTTTCCGGTTGCTGTTACGACTGAGAGAAACCAGCCGATAATGTTGAACCAGTTTTCCATTTCGCTTTAGCTGTCAAGCGAGGGACATTTTAATGAGCAGGAGGCCGGTAATGAAAAACTAAACGTGGCGGTCATACTTTTCAGAGGAAGTGGTACGCGATGTTTTCTGACGGTGCACCTGACAGAGAGATAATTTTGTCATGACAGGTGTACTTCAAAACACGTAACCGGTATGTTAATTTCACCGACTGCTTTTAAATGCAAATATTGACATCGTCGTTTCTGAAACGTTATTAAATGTCGGATGAGAGAAGTTTCTCGCGGTCTTAACTGTTGTTAATTTTAGGAAAAGGCATCAGCTCCGAAATCATTTCGTTAACTAGTAGAGTGCAATATCTGGTCAATATGACATTTATTTGTCACCAATTGTTATTTGAAAGTGCGCTTTTACAAAGCGCGATATACATTAACGCATGCAGCGATAATTATTGTTAGTTGAATTTTCCCATGTTAAATTAAGGTAACAAACAGTAGAGAAAAATTAACAAGAAAGCTATAAAAGGCACGTAATTGTGTACGAATGGCGTAGAAGTCGTACAGGTATCAAATTACAAAAAGTTGTTGGATACGCGTAATAGACTAATTTCGATATCTTAAAATTCAGCCTAAAACTATAGACCTCAGTGCCAGGCTCTAGGGAATAACTGCAGAGTTTGTTGGGTTTATTCCCCAGAGCCTCGTGCTGGCAGATGTTTCCGTTAAGTTATGGCCGCCGTGTTTGTCCCTCCGAGGGGCACAAACATGGCGACTCCGTACAAAGCTATATAAATTTGATTGAAACACTTTTCCGAATAACGCGCGAATGAAAATCCGCATAGACCTAATTCTTGGCTAGGTTGTCTATATATCAATCATCTTTCATATACCAGCTTCTTGACTTAATTCATTTAATGGTTACGATTTTTCTTTTTGATGGCGTGACACTGCAAACACCTACGAGATACGTCATCGTACACAAATAACGTGATAAATACGTGCTTAGAAAGCCAACGAGAACTGATAATTTTGATGAAGGTATTTAAGGTTTATATCACGTACAACATAGGGGGCAAAAATACTGATTTTTCATTGGTTGAGACGGAGGGCAGTTTGTCTTAATTTTCCTTTATGTAGAGGGCAAAATAACTTGGAAATGAATGGCTCTCAAGTCGCTAGGCGACAGGTATCGAGAAAATTGACGCAAACGATGAATTTATTTAAGAAGTAAACCGTAAATGAGCGAAAATGTAAGCACTTAAAGGAACGTTTTTATGAGGTAGAAGTCTCCCGTAAAGTTTCCAATTTCTGTTATTTAGTCAAAACATGGTACGATCGATATCATTATGCTTAAAACGGAAAGCTCACTAAAATCTAAGGTATCATGGTAGTGTCTAGAGAGAAGCAATTGACCATAGTTGTTACACTTGTGGAGCTGGTCCACATTATTGCATGCTGGAACTCGGAATAAACCAACTCCTTCCTTAGTAGTTTTTTGACAACTGAAACAAGACTTAAGTTCTAGCCTAGAGTTCTTAATCTTCCGAGAATATCAGAATTTACAATGGGCTCTCCCCGTAGTGTCTTATCTTGGTACACCCGAAAATGCTGGACAATAAAACCTTAAAAATATAAGCAAATTTTTCTACCAGTCTACCGATGGCAGGAGTTTTCACTGCGAAATGCTCCGAGTATTAATTATCTTGATCGAAAATCAGACAGGACCTTTGGAGTAAAATAAGTGAAAAATACAACGAAAGTAATGGGCATATAAGTGGAAACATGACAGTAAAATAACGAGAATGGAAATTTTAGTTCCCGTATAAAGGACCTCTCCAGAAGGTTGTTGCTCCCCCAAATAAGCTTGCTTATTTCCATCTTAATATCGTTCTTCAGTAGCGCGTAAACCAAAGGATTCACTGTAGAGTTCAAAACTAAGAGACAAATAACAACCTGGGCAGTGTCATCAGACACTTGATGACAAGAGAAAGCAAGGCACAAAACTAAGTAATTTACCACCACGTAGCATCCCAGGAAGAACATGACCATAGCAATTACGAAGGAAGCTGTATTGTGCTTCTTACGTCTGCGTGAAGTGGCAGGTTCTGTCGCAGTAGATTGGTTGCATGCGTGGCTACTAGTAGACCGCTGAACTTGAAGTTCTATTGCAGACACTTGCCGTGACTGCGCACGCGCAACAACTAGGATTCGAACAACACCGCAGAAGAGCAGCGCACAGGATATTAAGTCAAAGGCTGACACCCCGTCTATTCGTAAAAATTTCAACACAGTGTGAGATTTTGTGGCGTGCATTCCCACCAAAAGCAACAGAGAGATCGCGAAGGGAATCAACCAAGCGGCCAAGATAATCATTCCAGGGCGTCTCTCAGTCATGGAGGTGTTGTACTTGAAAGGGTGAACGATGGCGATGTAACGATCCCAAGTCAAGGAGCAAAGATTTGTGACTGAAGAGTGGAGGAAGAACCAGAAGAATGCCATGTAAACCCTCAAGTTACACGCCATTGAGTAATTACAAAAATAACTCGATGGAAAAACGGCGATTCCGACACCAAAGTCAGCCACTGCCAAGGAAAGGACGAACAAGTTGGCTGAGGAATGTAGCCGGTGATTTTTCGCAATAAGTAGGACTACAAAACTATTTCCTACTACCGTTACGATTGAAAATAACCAACCTAAAACGTTCAACAAGTCTTCCATTACGACCAAGCTTCGCAAAACGGACTATTCAGCTGTCTCTAAGACGTATGGCGATTTTAATGAGCAGATGATCCAACTTTTCGGGTTTTTGTTCAACATTGAGCATCAGAGATCGATTCCGGCGAAATTCTGTATAAATTAACTCTTAATTAAATGAACAAAAGAATGTAAAGGGCAGCCTCTTGAGTAGTTTTCTAATCAGTAATCGGTTCCGGTAATTGTAATTATTTAATTTTTCGCAAAACTAGCCGTACTCTGAGCTGAATTGAGAAAATGCGTAAGCCCATGAAATTCAGCATCTTGAATAGTTTGTATTTTTAAAAAACTCTTAAATACGTTATAGGTTCCGGCATTATTTTTCAGAAATTTTGAACTGAGAAAGTACAAGGATCCGAGTTCATGTTTTTGAAAAACTAAAAAAAATTCTGAGTAAGTGGTAAGTTCCGGCAATTCACTTTTTCACCGAAATTGAAATTCAGAACGCGTAAAAGAACGCGAATATCAACTGCTAGAATAGTTTTTAAGGTGAAATCCGATAGAAAATCGAGCAAAATCAGTGTTTAGTGGACAAAAATCTACTACCAGAATAATTTTAAGTATTTTGCAGTAATTTTTACATTTTTTTCAAGCTCAAGATACAGATAGTTGCCTGAAATAACACCAAAAACAATTTCCCATGGAAACGAGAGAAAATAAGTTTCAAAGTTCAGTTCGGGAAATTTTGCAAACCCAAATTTCGCCACCAGTTTCATTTCAATAGTACTTTCAAGTGCTTCATACGAAGTTTAACATCTGTTTTCTACTTTGGTGTTGCTAGAAATGATTTTTTTGGAGAAGATATTTAAAACAGTTGTATAGAAGTTTGCAATATGATGTAAATAATCTGGGTACGAGGTTTTTGTCCACTTGTTACTCGAACTTCTGGCAGATTCCGTCTTAACATATTTTCAAGCTTAACCGCATCTAAATCATGTTATATGTTGTTTGCAGACTTATGTATGAATTTAATGATATTAAGAAGGAATATAATCTACCACAAGGCGGAAAAAAACTTTGTACCGAGGTTATTTACATAGTATTGCAAACTTCCGTGCGACTGTTTTAAATTTCTTCTCAAAAGAAATCATTTCTAACAACACCAAATCGGTCGAAAACAAATTTTGAAGTTCATATGAAACATTTGAAAGTACTGGTGAAATGAAACTGATGATGAAATTTTACCTGCGTTTGCACAATTTCTCTGAACTTTAAAATTTATTTTCTCGTCTTCCCATGGGAAATTGCTGTTGGTGTTATTTCAGGCAACTGTTTATGTCTTTAGCTTTAAGGAAATGCAAAAAGGACTGTAATATACTGCTACAAGGTTTTTGTCCATTAAAAACTGAAATTGCTCGATTTTCTATCGGATTTCGTCTATGTTTCACATGAATCTCTCAGTCAGTCTACATCTGATCGGCTTAAAAACCACAAACTATTTTTATATTCCATGCTCTTCCTATCGAATTAAGCGTCGTCTCCATTAGAAATATTACGTTGAAGAAAATGGACTTGTCGTCTCTTGCTTGAAAGCAATGGTTATATCGTGGATCATACATATTTACATACTTACAGCTTGCTTACAGAGTGAAAATAACAAACCTGTCGGCTCAATTCGTGCTAAGCTTTTTTCTTGTCTCTTTGCGTGCTAATATTTAATTTATGTATTATATATCTTTTAGCATCAGTTGACGTTTAGCAAACGTCGGAACGTCAATAATTTAAAAACAAAAATAGTTTCAAAATTTTCCATCTTATCACACTGTATTTTTTAGGAAAGATAAGAAGGAAAACATTTTTGAAAAAAGTAGATTTACGTACCAGTAATGAACAACGAAGGTCCCTTTTAAATGCAAAGCATGGTCACGGTTATTCGGAGGATCATCGATTTTTTTTCATCCACGTTTCTTGATGTAAGTTAAATTTACTTCAATTTCCAAAAACACTTTATGATCGCCTTCACATTGTGGCTAAGAATCAATTTGTTGGCTTTTTTTAAACAACTAGTTAGTCCGATAGACATTTGCAATATAAATTCAAGCAAATATACGAACAACTGTCATCTACTATTATTAATTTCGTCACAGCAACGTTTGATGAAAACTGCTTTTGATGGGAATTGATCATGATGGAAAAAAGACTATTAATATCTTCCGTGCAAGCCTGTTAGCTTTACATATATATATATAAAATTCTAAAACGATATCTCTTTAATATTGGTTAATAACCGTAACTAAAATTTCATTTTAGACCATGGCAATGGTTGTTTAATAGTCACTTTCTTTATACGATTACAAAATTGTAAGTACTACACAGGTACAGCGAAGAAAGCTAACGTTTGATAAATTCATCTAGCCAATTTAGTTACTCACCAGTACCTCAGTCAATGTACATTAAATGCTAAAAACGATTGCAACGGACTCTTCTACGTTACCTAATGAGTCTACTATTTTAATATCGAAATGTTCTGGTAAAAATGTATCTCCTCTTCATGGTCATATGTTATAGTGATGGAAATGTCCATTGATCTGTTTGTCAGGTTACAAGTCACCCATCAGCGGCATTGTCAAAAGAAAAAGGAAAAGTATCAAAGGCTTTGTTATTAGTGTTGCTAAAACTGATAAAGTTGACAGTGCTAGGTCTCCATTAGACATCGTAAATCAGTGGCGGTTTTATATTTGCGCGCAGGCACGGTACGTAGTAACAAGTAATGACAGTCAGTTCAACCATGAACGTTTAAACATAGTTTTAACTGGGATGATGGCATATAATTGAATTAGGGAAGGAGTCAAAACTTAATAGTATATACTTTTCATTAACCCAAATCTAAATCTGTAAATGAGCAAATTTTTCACTTAAAACAACTGTTCCAGTCTATTTGAACGTTTGAAGACGATTTATCCCACTCGGCAGGAAGAGAAATTGAAATCAACTAGTCCCATTTTGTCGAATGTTATCACTGTTGGTCGTCGTTGCTTTTAAAAGCGTTGCTTACGTAATCAGTCTACTATTTTACTATTGACACTTACTATAACGTGTTGATATTTCCTGTGGGATGTGGTTGCATGTTCTACTTGGACAAAATGTGGATCTGAGAATCAGTGAGGCCCTGTTAGGGGTTTTAAGGATAAGGGATAACTGGCAAAATAATTTTAGGGATAAGGAATAACTGACTAAATACTTATAGGGATAAGGGATAATTGAGATGGTTTTAGGGATAACAGAAAATAGCTTTGATTTCTCAATTGTCACACGTTTGGTCACTTTTGCCGAAGATTTGCATCACCCGCGACCGGTAACGAACAGTAACGGGTCATTTGCCAGTGCAAATTTAGGTAAGATGGGTCAGATGTCCAAGATTTGCTCCCAGGCTCATTTATTCGGTCAACCGCTGACCTCATGGCGCGCGTGTAACACGGGCATCACATGCGTGCTTGGCTTTGGTATTAACAGACTCATTGTGATCAATATGGCTTCCCCGAAAGTACTGCATGAAGTTACGGGTTGCATTTTTAAACAAGGGGATGAGGAACCGGCCATGAAATGGTTGTTTTTGACAAAAATAGAGGCGGAAGATTTAGCAGCAATCCTTCGAAATCTCAAGTTGTCTGGGATTAACCAAAGAGCCAAGGAAATAGGTGTTTTGAAATACAAACTGAAGTGTCATTACAAGCAGTTAACGCAAGATCCGGAATTCCCACGTGGAAGAATATCTTCAATCGATACCGATGAACAATTTTAGATTGCTCTGCCTCTACTTCAGGGCAAGCATGAGCTAATACATAAATTTGGAAACGAATTTTGTTCAGCAATTTCACATGGAAAAGGAGATTTAGGCAGATCTAGGGAGTTGTTCAGAAATATGAAATCAGGAAGTCGTTGACCAGTCACCATTTCTGTTTATCCGGTCTTGCATCGTCTCAAGTCTCAAATAAGACTCTGCTGGAACGTTGCCTGTGAACTGTTATGAATCCAAAGTGGGCGATCCAAAGCTGGCTGATTTTGCAAGAGTTGCACAGACAGAAGAAAAGATTTCTTTAGACCAATCCAGGGCACCAGCTGCAGAGGTATTAATTTGCTAAGGTACCATAGTTTGTGGAAGGAAGGGTAGTCAACTTCCAGTAAGGCCATTACCTTTCTATCTGGCCAGACTCGACGAGAACATATATGCTGTTGAGAACCCCGCAGGTTCTCCAAGCAAATATACATGTATGTAGTTTGTTTTTGGCATTCAACTGCAAGGTGAATTATGGCACTTACAAACCAAACGAGAATTATTTTTTGACTCTTCCTTGAAAACCGCTAAAAGAAAATTGTTAATCACTTTCCAAGTGCGGCGGGCTGAATCATAAATCATAATTAAACTTATGACTAGTGCTTGCAATGTGACTCTTGCGACTACGAGGAGGAGGTTAACTCTGTGTTCTGCGAATCCCGCCGAACCAAGCGACTTATAAGTGTCTACCCCCAGGACTCTGAGGTATGTAAGCAGTTAGTTACAGAGAGGAGAATATTTCAAGGTAACGTCATATAAAACTGTAGAGTTTTCGTATAATAATGCAGTGTTTTTCTATTAAGAAAAGGGCCGCTTTACACTTTAAAATTGCCACCTATTTTCAAATTCCAAAGATAAGTAATTTTGGGGACAACAGTCTCGGAAATTTTAGGGATAAGGGATAACTGCCCCCGGAATTTTAGGGATAAGGAATGACTAAGCCCCCCCTAACAGGGCCTCATCAGTTTCCGCCGATAGTGCAGGGAAATTTAATGTATGGAAGATAGCTTTAGTTCCGTTGTAATTTGTCTTAATCAACAGATTTTGTTCTCCAATGGATTGTTGAGTAATTCAAAGCAAGCAGAATTTTAATTGCATTACAGTGTACAGAAGTATAGACACCGTCGAGTGTTTCCGTATTGCATTTCTCGATTGTTTTTGAAATATCCCTACGTGCTCTTAAATAACTCAACGAGGTAACACAGGCAAGTTTAGTTTACTGGTAAATTTGTTTATTAAAGGAGGTCTTTTCTTAGCTCGTTGAATCCCGAGAAACGATTGAGTAAAATCAGCGTACGTAGAGGCTGAACCAAAATGATTAAAGAAACCCGGGAAATCAGAGTGCTCGTAACATCTTGGTTTGTATCTTGACAATCTCTTAGCTTTACGATAACAACAATAATCATAAAAATTACAATTTCCTCGATGGTGATTGGTTTAAAAGTCTGCGAGTGTTGCGAAAAATATTTGAGGGTTAATAAAAACAATAGCCTCCATTTTGGCACCAAAATATGCACGGATATGTGTCCTTGAACATTTAATATCAGATCCTCAAAGCTCACATTTTTCCTCGAGCTACGCGCTCGAAAAACTGTTCGCTTTGAAACAGATACGTCCGCGGGCAAATTTCCGAGCATATTTTCGTGCCAAATGGAGGCTATTGTTTATTTAGTATAATTACTTAGGTGATTATAGAAATTCGCGCGCTCTCATTGGTCGAGAATGGCGTCACATTCTCCGACTAATTTTCAAAACGGCCGCCACGCGCTTTGTCGATGTCTCTGAAGAAGAAATCAATATAAATAACGAAAATGCTATTCCGAGAAACGCCAAACATGCAACAAAGTTCGGAGTGACATTTTTCAAAGGCAAGCTTTGAAAATTGTGCTAAACATAACAAAGAAACCTTTTAAGTTCCCGTGGAAATGCCGCTTATGTCGATATACATAAGTAAATCAAAACAACTATTACATTTTCGCAACACTTTATTTAGTTACTTTATTTATTCTAACAGAATGGTTTCAACAACAAACCGAATTTACCACTGACTTTGAGACAACTGTATCCTCCTTTTTGAGGCAGAACGTTTTAAAACGTGCGAAAAAACACTTGTCGTTTTGACCATGTGATGTCTGTGCGCGTAGTTGTTCATTGACGCGTGTCATTGGCAAATAAAATTTAACGTTTTTCGGTCGATCCTTTGTTTAGAAATTTCTATAATCACCTGAGTAATTATACTAAAACAGTTATTCGCCTCAGGCTCGGAAATATTAGTGAATATCCCCCTCGACTTCGTCTCGGGGAATATTCACCAATATTCACATCGCCTTCGGCGAATAATTGTCAATAATAATGACTTCAAAAACTGAACAAAAAACGTTTGAAATCTTTTGCTGATGGTTGTTCAGTCTTCCCGATTTTTATGGCCAGTGAGCCTCCATCAATCAGCTCTGCTAACCAACTGTTTCGTTCTTACAAACAAAACCCACTTGAAAAACCTCGCATTTCTCTACTCAGACAGTAACAAAATATTCGACCTCCAAACAGACTAATGCTGCATGTTTAAAGAGAGTGGCTTTCTATAGGGTAGATCCTTATTTCCCCCAATTATTTCTTCCCGCATATTAATTTCCAAATGTGCCTCTTGATGTCCTTCTTCAAAAACGCGTAGACCAACGGATTCACAGAAGAGTTCAGAACCAGGAGTAAAATGAGGATCTTGTTAGCTGTAACTGAAAAATTATGACAAGAAAAAGTAATGCACAACACTAGTGAGCTAACCACCATATAACAGCCTAAGAAGAACGCTACGATAGCAATTATAAAGGGAGCCGTGCTCCTCCTCTTACGTCTGCGCGAGTTTGTGGATTCAGTGGATGTGCGATTAGACTGAACTTGTAGTCCTATTGCAGCTTCTTGGCGCGATTGTACACGTGCAACCAGTAGGATACGAACAACAGCATAGAAGAGCAATGCGCAGGATATTGTGTCGAATGCAGAGACGCCGGTTAACCGTAAAACTTTTAGCGCAGTCTTGGAGGTTGTGGCGTACATTCCCACGAAAAGCGAAAGCGAGATCGCAAAGGGAATCAACCATGCTATAAAGATAATCATTCCAGGGCGTCTCTCAGTCATGGAGGTGTTGCATCTGAAAGGATGAACGATGGCGATGTAACGATTCCAAGTCAAGGAGCAAAGATTTGTGACCGAAGAGTGGAGGAAGAACCAGAAGAATGCTATATACAGCCTGGAGTTACACGCTGTTGAGTAATTGCAAAAGTAACTCGATGGAAAAACCGCAATTCCGACGCCAAAGTCGGCCACTGCCAAGGAGAGGACGAACAAGTTGGCCGAGTGTGAATGTAGTCGGCGATTTTTGGCCACAAGAAGGATTACAAAGCCATTTCCTGCTGCTGTTATGATTGAAAGTGACCAACCCAAAACGCTGAGCCAGTTCTCCATTTAAAGTGCGCTTCTTAAAGCGACCTTTTTATCTTTTGCTCAAAGTCTTATGACGATATCTTAATGAGCAGGAAGGCAAAAACACGAACTGAGACTAGTTTTGTCACGGTTTTGTTGTAAGTTATCGTGTTATAACGGTTGACGTCCTTGTTGCGCAGTGTTTCCGACGACACATCTGGTAATCCGTGTGTGAAGATGTAACTTCTGCTTTTTCCTTTTCAAACCGCAATCTTAGAAAATTATGCAAATGAACTGAAACACAATTCTTTTTCTTGAACATCCGTAAGTGTGCACGTAATGTGCACATGGTCAGGTTTGTTGACTTACAGTTAAGTTAAGTAAAAGGTCATTTCAAGTTACACTCAGTCAACGCCACATTGTCTGGTGCTAACAATGGCAATGGGCTCAAAATTCGACTTTTCATATGACAAACTATTCCAAGCGAAACTGGACGTATCTAATAGATGCAAATAATATAGATTAGATCTGCACTAGGCATTAAAATCCTATTGTTGATAAACATTCTTTTTTGGCGGGTATTGCTCCTGCAATTTAAAGTTTCTTTAATTTTAATCCCTAACTGGTATAATAGACCACCAGCCGTAACTTTTACTTGCCATTGCCGCGGGAGGAAAAAGTCTTAAAAAATAAATAACACGTAGTAGGAGTATCAACTATGAATGCGAATTTTTCCTGCGCATCATGATTTCGTGCATAAAGACCGAATGGTTACGCCTTACCATAAACAGCTGTTGTGACGTCGGAAGACTCAGTCGCTTTAATTTACACAGTTTACACTAAAACACAGACACGATTACCTTAACATTTAAGTGATTTTATCCAAGGGTATAGAATTCCAGCAATAGATCGAAATTGCTTTGAAAACTAAAGTAGACACCAGTATATATTTTGATCATTTTCAGCAGGGAGCGGTAAATTTCGTTTGGAAAAGATCACGAATCTTTCAAACCTCCTCAGACGAGCTGAAAATTGAATTCAAATTTAGATAGTGACCCATCTTTAAGTAAATGTCAACTGCGGTTTAAGTGGCCTGGCGACATGACAGACGACAAGCTAAGGACGTATCCTGGCGTTACCACTTCTGACTAGGCGGAACACGATAATTATTTCAATCGCGCGCACGCATTAACTGTGGAGGAATTAAAATTAAAATGCAATCTTTAAAAACCGAGTTGATTCGACCAGCAGCCTGCGTAGCAGCCGTTTCCTTTCCTTTTCCAGGCGGAGGGATCGAACAAGCGAGAGAGCACGCGGGCAAGCGGAGGAGCGCGCCTGGGGTGAACATTCGCTCGCAGTTTCGTTCCCTTCGCGTGCCTTTTTGGAAATGCCTCCTACGCAGGCTATTCGACTAGTAAACTCGTTGAGTATCTAACCGTTATATAACGAATTGCTGAGCTTTTCTGTCTTGTGTTTTTTTTTTTTTAATTTTTTGTTTTGCTCTATCTATTTTCCCTGCCAAAATGGCTTGCTTGAAGACCTGTTATTGGCACAAAATTGATTTGCCTTGTCAGATAACAGATGATTCGAGACAAAAACGGACTCCAGTAATTAATCGCTAATAGTTAACCAAGCGCATTGTTTATCCTGATCCAGTTTCTTTTCAAATAAATGATTTTGTTTTTATGTATTATCGGCTGAAAACGCCGTACACCCCTTACACTGTACGGACCGTCATTTGTGTATTAAGGGCGTAAATTGCATTTCGAAGAGTGCATAGCACCTAGCACGCATCTCATTTTATATAACATGTCGAATTATTCTCGCATTTTGATTGGTTCTTATACTTATAATAAATTTGAGGACAGACGAATCGATAATATAACGTCATTAACATTCTTTTATGTTTCTTCATTATAGAAGGTTTTCACTGTCACGCAACGAAAAAATAAATCGAAAAGTATTCAGTGGATAAAGTCAAGAAATTTTAATATGATAGGAGACAGGTAAGGGAGACACCTCTCCAAGTTTTGGGTCTCTGCGTTTTCCCAAACTTCAGATATTCGTCGAAACGTTTTGCGCAAATTTACAGAGCCCGGTATGGAGCCGCCATGTTGGTGGAGCTCTGTCCTCCACCAACATGGCGGCCGGAAAATAGTGCAAACATCTGGAACTTACTTTGGTTATCTAGGCGACTGATTATCTGAACTGAACCAACAAACATTTACCCAAGCACTTTTCCTAACACTTTAACTCCTAAAAAGGCTAAAAATCACTAGATAAGTGTATATTTTTCCATAAACGCGATCGGAGTGGTATGTCACGCACCGCCATAACTCTGAGCTGAAAAGTTGTAAACAGATATAAGTTTAGATCCCCTTATGCCTTAAGAGGATAAAAATTTTCGTGGCTCTTTAGTTTTGGATTTTGGAATTTGATGACGTCACGTGAAAACGATCTATATGAAACAAATAGTGTCCATGTTGCCGTGCCGGCGTCTGTTCAGTAATTGATCACAAAGTCATCTAGCCTGCGTAGCAGGCGTATAAAGGGGAGGGGGTGGGGGAGGAGGAAGAGAATTCGGTAAAAAAACAGACGAGTGGGAGGGGGGAGGGGAAAAGGAACGCCTGCTATAAAGACCCCTATTGGTTCATTTCTGCGGTCGTTGGCGGCAGCAAAATTCTGATTGGTTAATCGGACAAAAGGACGGGTGAAGTAATGCTGGCTGATTTGAACGTCGTCGCTCGTAGTGAATTCAAGTTAAAAACGGAGCAAGAAGTTGCAGTAAAATCTCCTCTAGATGGAAAAGATGTATTAGCGGTGTTGCCCACAGGATACGGCAAAAGCCTCATATATCAAATGTTTGTTCGCGCCAAGGACTTTGAACTGAATGGTAAAGCAACGATTCTGTTGATTTAAATCTTTATCGACTCTTGTGCTGCATACAGCTTGTTCGTTAAAACTGTACAGTTCAGCTGCATTTCTTATTTTGCCACCACAAGATCTACAGACCCGCTCTGAAAAGTTTTCGTCTCTCGTTAGTGAAAACCCAATCGAGCCGCAACACTCAGCTAAAATCAGCCCGACACTTTCTTCTCTGTCCGACGGCGAAAATATATTTTCAAATGACGCTCTTCCTCCTCCAGAAGTAAAGGTTACTCCACAAAATCTGCAGCTGCTGATTTTTTGAATGTCTATCTTTGGTTTTCTTCCTCTTTTACAAACCTTTGTGGGAGTTGCTGACATTACGCGGCCTGAAGATTTTCTCACAATGGTCGCTGCTATGAATATTTTTTCACGCCTTCCCATGTAAAGTCAGTCATGCAGAAAGGGGCGTGCCTTATTCTGATTGGTCATTGAACTAACAGCTCTGTTAATCCGGTTACCGTAAAACAGTAGACGGAGATGCAAAAGAAGCGGCTTTTGTAGCAGGCGTTACCTTCCCCGAATCCTCTTCCTCCTCCCCAACCCCCTCCCCTTTATACGCCTGCTACGCAGGCCAAAAGTCATCTAAATGTGGTAAAAACATCAGCGTCGAAAAATTCGGCTATCACCTCGTGTGCCACTTTTTTGTCTTTACCACATTTTGGCATTATCTGTAATCAATTACTGAACAGGCGCGGTTACTACTTAATTATCCATTTGGTTTGCAGCTTATCTTGTTGGCATCTATTTAAGGGAAAGTATCTGACTGGTGGTAACACGTCCATTAAACAATCGGGGTCTGATTATCTAACGTTTTCGAGAAAAAGCACGAACTGGTGTGAAGGCCGGGTGCCCACTCTATGATAAGAGGAGGAACCTGAGGTCTGGCATATAGCAAATCATTAAGCAGGATCAGGGGGTTTGCTACCATGGAACTTTAAATCTGTGCTTTCAAAAATGGCTCGGTAATTCACGAATAAATCCTGCCTTATGAAGTGCACCAAAGTGTGGCAAATACAAATGACTCAATTTACCCATTAGCAAATGAGTTGAGAAAAAGTACTTGAAAATTGGTCATTTATGCTAATATAAAGGCGCAAGCTTCCAATCTATAGCGAACAAAACATATATACGTATAACATCTGTAATTTTGCTATTTAGACAGACTTGACAATAGGTGATAACAGGGGTTAGAAACCACATGCAGATGATACTACGTTCAGCGTTTGTGTGAGTGTGCACTGGCTGACTGTGTGTAAATTCTGGCTGCGCGAGGGCGCTTCGTGTGCATGCCTCAGTAAGTGTAATATGTGATACTAACTTGAAGCCAACTTGGTTTATATATCACTTGATCTTCTTTACATATCTTAATAGATTATATTACAGTTGTGTGCTTAGTTACCTGGCCTATGAATGCAAGCGAGGCTGAAGGTGACCTTGCTTTGATACAAACTTCTCTGCTTTTCTCGTTTAAATGCCAGCTTGTTAACGTTAGCATAAGAACAATTTGATTTACACAACAAAAGCAGTGAGGTCTTTATCGATCAAAACAAGGCCGCCTGCAGCCTCGCTGCCATTCAAATGCCAGGTCATTGAACAGACAACTGTAAAATGGTCTAATGGCTGTCTGGATGCTCTAACTATTATGGCTGTTCCAGACAGTCAGAACTCTAAGCAAGTTTTTATTTCTCGAATTCTTTCTTTTTATGTCCGTTAAATTTTAGTTGCATTCAGCACCTGAAATATAGGTTGTTGTTGCTGATGATCTCACTCGATGGTTGTTTACCTTACTGATAAGCTTGCTTATTTCCTCCTTAATGTCCTTCTTCAATAACGCGTAAACAAAAGGATTCACTGCGGAGTTTAAAACCAGTAAGCAAGAGACGACCTGGCCCGCTTGATCTGGCATAATATGACAAGAAAAAATAATGCACAAAACTAAGTAATTGACCGCTACGTAGCATCCCAAGAAGAACACAACGAGAGCAATTATGAAACGAGCTGTGTTGTTTTTCCTACGTTTATGCGAGTTTGAAAATTCGATGGAGTGGTTAGACTGAATTTGTTGTTCTATTGCAGCTTCTTGGCGCGACTTTGCACGTGCAGCAACCAGGATACGAACGACAGCATAAAAGAGTAGCACACAGCAAATAATGTCAAAGGCAGACACGCCAGTTAGTTTTATAACAGTTTGAGCAGTGTTGGAAGTTATGACGTACATTCCCACGAGAAGTGACAGCGAGATCGCAAAAGGAATCAACCATGCTATCAAGATAACTATTCCAGGGCGTCTCTTCGTCATTGAGTTATTGTATCTGAAAGGATGAACGATGGCAATGTAACGATCCCAAGTCAAGGTGCAAAGATTTGTGACCGAAGAGTGAAGGAAGAACCAGAAGAATGCCTTTTGCACCCTCAAGTTACATGCCATTGAGTAATTGCAAAAGTAACTCGATGGAAAAACCGCAATTCCGACGCCAAAGTCGGCTACTGCCAAGGAAAGGACGAACAAGTTGGCCGAGCGTAAATGTAGTCGGCGAGTTTTGGAGACGAGAAAGATTACAAAGCCATTTCCTGCTGCAGTTACGATTGAAAGTAGCCAACCGAATACATTGAACCAATGCTCCATCAAAGCTGCTATATTGGTAAACAGTAAGCTTATAGTTTGAGCAGTCCTGAACACATCAATTGTTTGTTAATCAGTTTACGAAAAGGAAGGGCAACTTATTTTTATGAAGATGATCCTCTCATAAAACTACCCATGAGATCGATGCTATTTTCAGCACAATAAATTTGCCAATGACATCCAAACATGGTTGTCTTTCAGTTTCTGCGATTCTTTCAATTTCTGCTATACATATGTGTTTTACGTATAATTACGTGTATTACTATACATTGAACTCACTATCTCTTTTCTGATTGGCCGTAAGCGTACAGTGAATTTTCGAAATCAGCGCCTGTGACGCAGATTATACAATAATCATGTCAAGGACACTCAAGGTCACGGGTAATCATGTCAAGTTCGCGCGCTTTGTGTTGCTTGCCGTAAGTGAAGAAGCAAAAAAATGACTTCCATTTCTTTTGTTCAATGTATAATAAATTATTAGATTCGGTTTTTGTGATATCCAGAATAATCAAGGTCTCGGTTAGGGTTTTCAGCCGAAGCCGAAGGCTGAGGCTGATAACCTACCTCGAGCTTGATTATTCTGGATATGACAAAAATCTCATCCAATAATTGTTTACAGTAGTAGCTAGAATAGTCATGTGCCATATCAGTTCCCCATATCGATCCCGATTTACTACAAAGCCATCGAAGAACCGCACTGGACAATTGAACTTTGAATGCCTTTGATACCCATCAAATAAGAGGTTAAAGCACTTTTTGATAACTGCACTTGGGAGTCGGCACATGCCTTTTGATGCGCTCAGGAGATTAGTAATAATAACAATGACGAGGCCAACATTAAGTCCTGGACTCCAGAGGCGCCTCATCTGTGATCTCAACTCGCGTTCTCAAAGGCCGGCGGTCTTTGCGGCTCTTATGTTTACCTTTGATAGCATAACCGTTAAAGGCGATATAAGATGTGTTGGGGGAAAAGTGGCAAGTGCTATCCGTATAGCATACATGATCAAAAAAAAAAAAAAAATTTTGGGACTCCGAGACCGGTTCAAAAATGGTTAAAATCATATACTTAGTTTTATGAGAGTAATATTCGATTATTACCCAATAAGCCATCTGACTATTGCTTGCATGCTTGAAGGTTATGAAATGCTGTTTTTGCTCATTAAGGAAACTCAAGCACAATGACCTATAACATATAAAAGCCGTATGAAATTTCCCCTTTCACACTACGCCGGAGAAATTAATTTGAAAACGCAACAATCACCGGTCATTTTCGATTTGTGTTTGAGGAAAACTCGGTCAGGGGAATCACGTGATTATCGTGACGTCATCGTTTTCGAAAAGCTCCGTTTTCAACATGTTTCCCTCCACACTAAAACGCAAAGCCAGCGTTTTCAAATTCTGTCCGGTTTGAAGAACGTTTTCGAAATGCTCCGTTTTCATGCCGTATTAGCGTGGACGGTAAGCCAAGCCGTAGAAATAAAGCTGTGTTTTCAAATTTCTCCGGCATAGTGTGGACGGAGCCATACTTAAACCGAAGAAAACTAAAGATACCGCTCACAGTGAAACGGATAAATTATTTACCATGCAGTACGTAGTTAAATCAAACCACTTCAACGCAATGAGGTTTAGTCTTGCTAATTACCAAAGTCGGCTTTTTAAAAGCATTCTGTATTACTACCTGCGATGTAAATAATATTTCTGAAATTCAGCCATAAAACAAAACTTGTAAACTGAAAAAATTGGATCAAGAGTGTTGTTTTAATTAACATAACATTGAGGGCGTCATGCAGTGAACATGCAATACGGAATGAAACTAAAAACGTCAAGAAACCCCAAAATGCCAACCAAAAAAATGTCTGTACTGTCTAGATATACTGACATACGCTTTAGAGTTGTACTGTATTGTATAACGTAAACTGCCGCTCGAAGCCCTCTCTCCCTCCTCCGCTAATAAGCTCTCCCGGAGTAGGCCCATCTACCTGTAAATCTCAAAATAGATTCGGTTGTAAGTCCTCCCCGGATATAAACCCCGTCTAACTTTGCTTGTTTTGAATTTGGTTTATTATGATGTTTCAGAGCTTAATTACCAGAGAAAATCCTATTTCGATCAACATGTGCTACTATAGCTCGTTTCGACGTTGTATAAGCCCAGGGCATACAAGCGGTAGTTTACTGTATGTCAGGCTGCTGGATATATTTGAACAGCACTCCATTTCGGCAATCATTTTTTCACACGTCCAGTGTCTCCAATGTACACACAATTGAATCTCTTGACAATCAATATCAACAATAGTCAAGAATCAATATTAATGATAATCGTTATCATATATAACGAATAAAGCGAAAAGTAATCAAAACTCCCGGAATAGGTTTTTGATGCTCAATAGTTTAGTGAAATACGCTTTTTAGTGTACAATCTCGGTATTTTGAAAAAAAAACTATCTAAACAGACCTTGCCTGCGTAGCAGACGCTACCAACCGCGGGTTATCTACGGGTAAATTTCCATCTGCTGCGAAGATAATTAAACAGACCACGCTTTGCGAATGCAATTTAAAACAACGGATATTCCACTATCTACGTATATTTCTTTTATTTTATGCACTTGACAGACAAACAATAGAACTAAGAACGAAATGTAAATAGGAATATCTTATAAGAAAAAACAAAACAAACAAAAATGGCGAGGAGACCGCAAAAAATATTCAGTTCATATGCAATTAGGCCTCCTCAGTTAACATCAACTAAATTTAATACACAGCAGCAATCCATTTGAGTTTCACTTAGTTACTTTGTCGCGTGATCACCTCAAACAGACCAGTTAATCGAATCTTAAGCAAGCGAAACGTAAATTATTATAATCTAAAGAGCTCATTTTCCAGTTTTACAACAGTCGACGGGTGGCTGTAAAGCTTTTGAAATCAGTATACCCAGACGTTGCTATGGCTGTGCACCTTAATTTAAGAGACACTATATCATGGTTTCGTTGCATTTTGGTCAAAACCCTGCTAAACTATGACTAGGCACGCTCGATTCCTTCGTACCCAAATTACTTATGCACACTGAAATAAAAAAAAATATATTGAGTGAATTGGGAGTCAATTGGTGTAGGGCCTGAGCAAATGCGGCGGTACCAGGTTTTAGCTTTTTTTTTTTTTTCTAAGAACGACCTTTATTACTTCAACTTGAAATCACCGGCCTTAGACATGCCTACCTCCATCATTTTGACACTCCTTTTATTGTTTCATTGCTCTTATATCTTATAAGAACTTTTTAACAAACACGGAGTATTGCGTTTTGGTTTCCATCAAATGAAAATACGTAGTTGTGAATGAATTTGAGTTTTCGAGATTGTGATCATGATTGAGATTGAGATTGAATGAAGCTATTACCGGATGATTTCACAGGAAAACAGAAATACCTGTGTCGTTCAGACAAAGAATATTGCTAATATAATTCCTGCACTAATTTGTCCATAAAATTTAACTTTGGTACCAAATACTACGTGACAACAAGAAAAAGGAAGGTCATCTTGTTGCCATACTGGTTGTGTCCGTTTTAGTTGCTACCGAAATATCATTTTTTAAATTTCCTGTATATCATATATATGTAGATGGTTCATTTAAGTTTCGTCTGCAAATAAGTCTTTTTATTTCTGTCTTAATGTCCCTCTTCAAACACGCGTAGACCAAAGGATTCACTGAGGAGTTCAGAACCAGAAGTAAAATGAGGATTTGGCTAGCGTGAACAGACATATGGCAGGAAATCGTAATACACAGAACCAGGTAATTCACAACCACGTAACATCCCAGGAAAAACAGGACTATGGTAACTATGAAACGAGCAGTGTTGCGCTTCTTACGTCTTCTTCGTGGAGTTACGGCTTCCATCGATGAGTGATTAGACTGAATCTGCCGTTCTATGGCAGATTGTTGGTGTGACTGCGCACGAGCAGCAACTAGGATACGACCAACAACATACGAGAGCAGCGCGCAACATATTACGTCAAAAGCAGACACGCCTGTTACTCTTAAAATTTTCAGAATAGTTTTTGATTCTGTAGCATAAATTCCCACCAAAAGTAACAGCGAGATCGCAAACGGGATCAACCAAGCCATCAAGATAACCATTCCAGGGCGTCTCTTTGTCATTGAGTTATTGTATTTTAAAGGATGAACGATGGCGATGTAGCGATCCCAAGTCAAGGTGCAAAGATTTGTGACTGAAGAGTGAAGGAAGAACCAGAAGAATGCTATATACATCCTCAAGTTACACGCCATTGAGTCATTGCAAAAGTAACTCGATGGAAAAACGACGATTCCGACGCCAAAGTCGGCCACTGCCAAGGAAAGGACGAACCAATTGGCTGAGGAATGAAGGCGTCGATTTTTGGCGACAAGAAAGATTACAAAGCCGTTTCCTGTTGCTGTTACGACTGAAAGTATCCAGCCGAAAAATGTAAGCCAGTACTGTACCATGTTTGCAGCGGTTCGTAACTGATGGACTTTTTCAGCTGTTCGTTTGGAAGGAAGAACTACTCGTTTATGTTTGGTTTTTCACCTCTTGGTAGTGCGAATTGATTTGAAATTTCCTACCAATTTTCTACACTGAGTGCAAAGTTTACATGTCGGTTATGCCTTCTTTCTGGGCTGGCGCCGCTGGTTAAAAAGAAATTAAGGGCGTTTTTAGAAAACGAAAACCCTGATCAATAATTAAAAACAAAAATAGTACCTGTAAAATGCATTATCATAATTATTCCGGAATCTTTATGTCGATTATACATTATTCGTGAGTAGTTTTTAGATGAAAAGTTCTTTTGATGATGTATGTGGAATTGCAAATGATCATCAACTCGAGGAGAAATTACCCACAGACTTAATCTGACTTTTAACGGTTAGTAGAGCGCAAAATTAACCAAAACGAAAAGCAAACTCAATTAATGTTTCTTGGCTCTATTTTTGAAGGCCCTTGTTTTTTTTTTCGTTGTTGTGTAAATGCTGTATATTTATTTATTGTCTCGTTTGGCGCCATGAGTATGCATTTCAAAGCCAGATGATAATGTGAAATTCGTGATGAATTCAACAATGGATCTTTCTGAAAACATTCTGGTAATTCGTTGCAAAGATGAAAAAGAAACCGCCCGTCCAAAGACAATTCTTGCGGGTGCCTTTTTGTTAGCTTTGTTAACATGTCACGACTATTTCACAAATGTTTTGCCAAGTTTTGTTTACAAAAAATCGCAAATGTTCACGCAGGGAGATTTCTAAAAGGTTTGCCTCCGGCCTTATCTTCAAACTTGGCAAGTTGGTCTATCGAGAGCAAGCCATGTAAACTATTGACTATATCTATGTAAATTTATATACCTTCATAAGGCTCTTATAATTTCTTTTTTCTTTTTTTTTTTTCTCGTGGCATGCCTGTAAACTAGCTTTTTAGCTAAGCGTACCGACCACGTTAAATATATTGATTGATTGATTGATTGATTGATTGATTTGACACCGACAATAAATCATACTATTTAACGGATGCAGGTCTATGCAGATTAATCTAGCCATGGCTGCATGTTACAATAATTTGCTCCAAATTATTTTCTTCGGGTTTTCTAAATAAAACGATCTTAAAGCCGGCTTTTTCGCCAACGTTTTCGATGATTGCCAGTTTTATCATGGTTCAGATCTTCGAACAATCGGAATATTGAAAACTTTAAGAACAACAACAAATACGAGTACAAACAATGATCACAATTTATTTGTTTGAGATTGTTCTGATATCTCATAGATAATAGAGAGCTTTCGAGGGACGAAGGCGACGCAGAGGACGATGCTGCCCCTTGTAAAAAATTGATTTAGGTTTTACCTTCGAATTTTGGAATTATCTGGATCTGCTAGGTACGCCTGTTGGTCTTAAAGCTTGTACAATTTCAGTGTGCAATAAAAGAGTTAATTCCAAAATTAGCCGAAGTGGTTAACTTTCTCGAAAACATACGGAAGGTGGTTATAATAATAATAATAATAATAATAATAATAATAATAATAATAATGATAACAAAAAAAATTAAAATGTGGTTTCAATTTCCGGAACGTTCCTGTGACGAATGCAACAGCATTTTCCGGAATTTTCTGAAAACAGGACAACCTTGCGAGGTGTACCGAAATTCTCGAAAAAATTCTTACCGGGAATTTTCGTTCCATTTGACTTTCCTTCCGGAATTTCCAAAATTTTTGGCTTTCGGAAAATTCAACAATTTCCGGAAAACTTTCTCAGGAAATTTCCGAACCATTTGTCCACGTTTCGAAATTTTCTTAATTTTTGATTGAATGGAAAGCGCCCAACATTTTCTGGAATTTCCGGAAAATAGGACAACTTCGAGATTTTGGAAATTTCTTACCCGAAACTTCTGCTCGATTTGATTTTCCTCCCTGAATTTCCCCAAATTTGGTTTTGAATGGACTTTGTCATGCATGGCCGGTCTCGCGCTCAGAACCTTGCTGTAAAATTTGCTTACTTGTAAAACCACTGCTCTTCAGGCTTCTTTCCTTAAAAGAATTGTAAAACCCTCCAGAGCACCATTTGCAAACTAGCCTCTCCCAACAAATTCTCTATTCTGAGTATTTTTATGAATTTTTGGGTGTTGCCTATTTCACCTTATTGGAAACCTCTTTTTACATAATCATGCCTGGTGCTCTCTGGTAACTGTTCGTGCCATCATTCGCAATTTTCGCTTTTTTTGAGTGCCTTTTTATTTTAATTTTATTAGATTTTGCTTCGGTCTGGGTTTGCGCCTCGCACGGGTCACATGTCCCGTTCGCGTCAACCCCTTTCATTATTTATTTCTCAAACTAATTAATGATTCATCAAGTTTAGACAAAGCAAATCACGACTCTACATAGATTTTTCCGATTTGACTTCTTTCTCTTCTCCTTAGTTTTAGTTTCGATTGTGAAGATATATCAAACACTCAAGACAGTGTTTGACCACATTTCCAAACACCTCGAAGTTCGTCTAAAATACCCCGCTGCGCGTCTTACTTTCAACTCTCTTCTAGGCGTTTGGAAATGTGGTCAAACACGGTCTTTTGTGTTTGATATATTAAATAATGACCAATAAAGCTGAATGATAAATTAAAAGCGGCTTAAAGCTCTTCAAATCTTTTTAAAGACTACTTTGTAATGAGGCTCCACCTTGGTACTGAATCTAGTAAGGTGACCTCTAGATTATTTTTCTGGCCGTTTCGACTCAGTCTTCCCAACCAGTAAGATTGTTCATATCCAACTTAAACCAGAGGATTCACTGCAGAGTTTACAATCAAGAAAAAATTGACGACCCGGTCAGCTTTCTCAGGTATACAACTCGAAAATGTAAAATAGAAAATTACGTGATTCACAGGCAGGTAAAAATTTCCAAGCAGCCGGTTTTGGAGGTCGTGGCGTACGTTCCCACGAAAAGTGACAAGGTGATCGCAAGGGGGATCAACCATGCTATCAAGATAACCATTCCAGGGCGTCTTTGAGTCATGCATGGAGGTGTTGTGCTTGAAACGGTGAACAATGCCGGGCGATGTACTGATCCCAAGTCAAGGTGCAAAGATTTGTGGCTGAAGGGTGAAGGAAGAGCCAGACAAATGCCATGTACACCCTGGAGTTACACGAGTAATTGAGTAATTACAAAAATATCTTGACGGAAAGACGGCAATTCCGTCCCCAAAGTCAGCCACAGCCAAGGACCGGTGGCCGAGGAATGAAGTCGGTCAGCGAGTTTTGGTGACAAAACTGAAAGGATTACAAAGCTAACCGTTTCCTGAAGCTGCAGCGATCAATAGTAACCAGCTAAGATCATTGATCCAAATTTCTATTTAATTATGCGGTTCTACGAGAGGTTAGCGTTTTGTATAAGCAAAAAGCCAGGTTCTTGCTATGATCGAACACTTCTTTTCAGAAGAAATGTCGGTGCAGATGTCTTGTGATCACTTACCTGACAACTAATCGTGCGAATGGGCCATTTCCCAGTTGCCTTTCGCGTCTGTTTCAACTGAAACGAGTCCTTGTCCAATTTTTTTTTTTATGAAAATGAGTTCAGTTTATTTGCACTACGAAAATGAACGCGCGAGTGAACATATTTTCCTAGATAGGTTTCTGTTTTTGCCAGTTTTATAGCATATAGCATGAATAATTAAAGATCTATTTGAAAGAAAAACTTTATTCTTAAGATGCTCTTCCTTAATGTTCGTAAATCACCTGTTTCTGGACTCAAGTAAGGTTGCCATAAATGGATAATATTCCGAAATTTGGCTTGAGAGAAAAAGAGATATTTATTTCGAAACGAAAATGAAATGAATCAGTACTAATACAGCTTGAAACGGAATGTATCGGCGGAGCACATACTTACCATTTTTCATTTCGAGTCTTGTCAGCTATAGTTTCTGTCATAATGGGAGAAATATTTTCTATACAATTTCTGATTGTACTAGCCGCCAGCTACTCTCAGTAGTCGTTGCGACCAGCAGATCGAGAAAACTCTTTATTTTTCTTTAGTTTCGTTTACAGATTGTTTGGCTAAGTATGGATCTAGCTTACAGGGTCATAACTGACCGTAACCTTGAAATGCGTATTTTATTTGTTCTTTCCTGACATATATATACTGTTGCGTTGATCTTAAATCGCAGTTAATTTTTACGTCAAGAATTGTAATATGTTTGCGTTTACCCCAAAGTTGGCAAATAAAAAGAGACTTCGTTTTCTGGTAATTGGTCGTTGCCAGCCGCTCAAAAGCTTCACAAACTCAGGTCGCTCACTAGTCACAGTTTCTAGTGTAATTTATCTTACGGTACTGGTTGGTCGTGGTTTTCCACTTTTTCATTTCCAAAAGCTGGTTCAAGAGCAGATCCTGTAAATTTCAATTAACCGAAGTAAATAACAGTGCACGCGTTAGGTTTTGTGCAAGTAAAATATTACTATAGCTGATTACTGACATAAAGTCCAAGACGAGTTGGAAATGTCCGGAAACTTTTCAAAGTTTCCAACCCAAGTACTCGACTTCATGTCCTATGTCATAATGAATGGTTGGCTATAACCTGCCAATAATGACAGTTGACACTATTTCCTGTGGAACTGAATAGGTCTGAATATACTGAGTATCCTGCATAAAAAGGTTTGTCTGTCAGTTTGTCCGTAAAAGCAAACTAATTGGAGACCGCAGGGATTTTTTTCTACAGCATTTTACGACGTAGGACTGAAAAAGTATATTTTGTAAAATCTACTCATGAGACATTTTTCGTCGACACTAGTTATAAATTGGTGTTGACGTTAAAATCATAATTAATTTGTATGAAATCTTACGCTTGAGAACCTTATCCGACGCTGACTTGCTGTTGTAATAAGGACAGGGATGGTTTCATAAAGACTGTAGTTTCAGCTTGTATCCGGATGAAACACTTCTGGTTGTTGTAATGATGTAGATTCAAAATTAAAAAGTTCTGGCAGAAAAAAAAAAGCGAAATAAACTTGTACTTTCACTGTGTATTGCATGAAAAGATGACGTTGCATTGTGGAATTTTTAAAAACGTGAAATACGACTTCATCGTTCTGCATTAGGTCTGTATCCATAGGACCATCACGCTGACGGTTAGATTACAGTTGTAAAACAAGAAGTATATATTACAAATATCGCTACTTTGCAGGTATTGCCACAAAGCAAATATACAAGAGTTCAGAAGTAGCTAGTCAGATTCGGGTATGTTGTCAAGGCGTAGATTTAGTTGATATGTATATAGCAGTTTATTTCTTCAGGGTTAGTTTGATACAATTCAGCTAACAAACGTTGACTTGATTAGTTTTTCCCAAAAAGTAAATACTATTATTTTGCGAAACTAGGTGTTTTAAGCTGCCCGCGGGTCGGAAAACTAAAAGAATATGAAATTATTTCGGGTCTTCTTGTTCGTGCAAAAATTTGCAAAATTGGGCAAGTGTAGTTAGAAGTGGCAGCGCATGTGCTCCTGAAACCAAACAGTTCGTAAAGAAATTACTCTTCTAGATCCCAACACTGAGAAACATCTTCCGTGTTGTTGTTGGTCGGTTTTTTTTAGCCGCGAGGCATCTTAAATGAAAATTGAATAACTAAAAAATGTATTAAGATTCCCAAACAATTGAAATACGGAAATTCTCCAAGGTACCTTAAATAATCTCAAAATATGCTTCAGGAAATACGCAATGTTTTCATGGATCAGCGATCATTTTACGAAGACGTAAACTGGCGTCTCAGTAACCTTCTAAAAGATCTCAGTTATAAAATTAAAAATTTGCTTACTAAATATTCTGAGGAAGAATATTCATGAATTATGTTCGTCAGAAATGTAGTAAATTACTGCAATGTCTCGATGTTCACTGCCCTGTTTCTTTTTCCAAAATTAGAAAATGCTCAGTGCTGCAAGAAACTGCTTCTCCTTACGGCACCGTTTGAACGAAACAATCTTCCAGGTTATTAAGACCTTCTCTGAGATTTTTTGTAATCCGATCTGTTTCTTCTTCGCTTCTGAATTTTCGGTGGCTACTGTCCACCTTCATGAGAGTTGCAATACGAAAGCTCGTTATTGCTCGCGCTACAACACTGCTTCCCGAGTAAAAGTTCCCTCCCTTAATTAATTATAAAAGTCGCCTTTTTGTAATATAATACTTTATGCCCTCATCTTCTCTATACCCACGTTTGCTCGAAAAAAAACGCTGAATATATTTTCCTGAATAAAACTATGTGATCTTTTTCATATCACCGGCTAAGTGAAAGAAAAGTAATAAAAGTTAAAGACGATGTGTTCTTAATCAAAGCAGCTTTAATCAAACGGAATCATACACATAATGTACTTAAAAACTGTGAATCTTATTGTCAATCCAAATGCCTTTGTACATACTTGTAATTTTCTATGGAGATATATGTACAGTTCTAGATCTCTATAAGATTCTTTCTGACCTTCTTTGTTTATACAGAACTAAATTTAGGCAGAATATGAAACAATGAACTCCCAGCAGAAGGATCCAAACGACGCAATACCACCACGTGAATTTATAGACAAATACTGAGTGAGAACAGTGCGTTGAACTTCTTACTGGTCCGACTCGATTTAATGATGTTTCGGCTGTTCAGCCTTGCTCAGATAAACGTTGAAAACTAAAAACTAAAAACTATTTACACCATTTCAGAGTCATTACCATGACACACAATTACGTGAACAATAATTAAAACGAAACAACCGTCCCTTAGTCATTGCTATATTATGCAGCGATATTTAAATTCCTTTTCATTCTCATGCAATCTCTTTAAGAATAGTGCTTTTGTGTAAATC
>NW_027671005.1:0-2500 GCF_964199315.1 Orbicella franksi
GCTCAAGGCCGTGCGATTCGATCTGTTACTATGAATCACCAAAGAACCGGGCAGAACCCGCATTGGTTTTTAATCTAATAAATACATCCCTTCCAGAAGTCGGGACTTTTCGCCTGTATTTAAGCTCTAGAATTACTACGTTATCCAGTAGTAATGGTACAATCAAATAAACGATAACTGATTTAATGAGCCATTCGCAGTTTCACAGTACAAGTGCTTATACTTAGACATGCATGGCTTAATCTTTGAGACAAGCATATGACTACTGGCAGGATCAACCAGGTAGCTATCCCTCAGGGAACCCGGCGGGAACCCTATTGCGTCTGCTTCCTTTGAAAGGAGGCTGGCATTTCACCGTCAAGCTGCACTGGGAATCCTCCCGGCCATGGAAGACGCACGAGGCGTTCGACCCTGTCCGAGGGAAACCCGTTCTCTCTTTGCCACGTCTTTCCACTGCTTCACCCTAGTAAGCTTCCGGCATACCAGTGAGACAGCCAAGTGCACGGAATGCCGACAAGATACATCGGGGAAGAATGATTCTTCCGAATCTAAGCCGCTATTCTTGGCCAAAGGCCATCAGGTACAACATCCATCCGTTCTCTCGTTGTCCACACCGAGACAACTTGGCTTCAAGTTCAGTCATTTCATGCTACCGACCGAGCAAGTTTGGTCGACTTTGCTCCTTTTTCCTCCAAATACCTCCTTTCCTACCCGAGAACACATTACCGAGCAGGGCTTACTGTTACGGACCGATACAGCTCAATTGCTCTTTCGGTCTTTCCCGATGCCTGCCCTACATTATAACCCGAAACCGTCTATTCCCCCAACCAAGTTTAGACACTTAGAAAAATGTCGAAAATTTCGATTTTTCGAAACTGCTCCAAAGCGCTCCCCATGGCATTCCAAACGTGCGTCTGCATGTCAGAGTTACGAAAACGAAGAGATTTCCACGAAGATGACCGATGATTGCCGAAATTTCCCGACGAAAACCCGAAGCTCAAAGACCACACCCTAAAGAGCGCAAAATTGGGATTTTACACTTTTTCAAAACTTTGTGCGGCAAACTATTGGCCAGCTCGAGTTACGTGCAGGCGCCAAGTTTGGCGCTGTCACGTCATCGTTAAGGGGGGTGTGCTACACTATCTTAAAACTGGGCGTCGGTCCCCCTATTCTATAAGCACCCTTAAGATTTTCACCATTTTCAAAACTTTTTGTGGCAAACTATTGGCCAGCTCGAGTTACGTGCAGGCGCCAAGTTTGGCGCTGTCACATCATCGTTAAGGGGGTGTGCTACACTATCTTAAAACTGGGCGTCGGTCCCCCTATTCTATAAGCACCCTTAAGATTTTCACCATTTTCAAAACTTTTTGCGGCAAACTATTGGCCAGCTCGAGTTACGTGCAGGCGCCAAGTTTGGCGCTGTCACATCATCGTTAAGGGGGTGTGCTACACTATCTTAAAACTGGGCGTCGGTCCCCCTTATCTATAAGCACCCTTAAGATTTTCACCATTTTCAAAACTTTTTGCGGCAAACTATTGGCCAGCTCGAGTTACGTGCAGGCGCCCAGTTTGGCGCTGTCACATCATCGTTAAGGGGGGTGTGCTACACTATCTTAAAACTGGGCGTCGGTCCCCCTTATCTATAAGCACCCTTAAGATTTTCACCATTTTCAAACCTTTTTGCGGCAAACTATTGGCCAGCTCGAGTTACGTGCAGGCGCCAAGTTTGGCGCTGTCACATCATCGTTAAGGGGGGTGTGCTACACTATCTTAAAACTGGGCGTCGGTCCCCCTAATCTATAAGCACCCTTAAGATTTTTACCACTTTCAAAACGTTTTGCGGCAAACTATTGGCCAGCTCGAGTTACGTGCAGGCGCCAAGTTTGGCGCTGTCACATCATCGTTAAGGGGGGTGTGCTACACTATCTTAAAACTGGGCGTCGGTCCCCCTAATCTATAAGCACCCTTAAGATTTTTACCACTTTCAAAACGTTTTGCGGCAAACTATTGGCCAGCTCGAGTTACGTGCAGGCGCCAAGTTTGGCGCTGTCACATCATCGTTAAGGGGATTTGCTACACTATCTTAAAACTGGGCGTTAGTGCCCATATACCATAAGCACTCTTAAGATTTTCACCATTTTCAAAACGTTTTGCGCGAAACAATTGGCCAGCTCGAGTTACGTGCAGGCGCCAAGTTTGGCGCTCTCACATCATAATTAACGGGGGTGTGCACCACTATCTTAAAAGTGGGCGTCAGTCCCCCTATTCTATAAGCACACTTAAGATTTTCACCATTTCAAAACTTTTTGCGCCAACCTATTGGCCAGCTCGAGTTACGTGCAGGCGCCAAGTTTAGCCAAGTTTAACCTAACCTAACGCTAAGCCTACCTAAGCCTAACCTAACGCTAAGCCTACCTAGGCCTAACCGAACGCTAAGCCTACCTAAGCTAACCGAACGCTAAGCCTACCTAGGCCTAACGCTAAGCTAACCCTAACCCTA
>NW_027671005.1:17500-20120 GCF_964199315.1 Orbicella franksi
TCCTTTGAAAGGAGGCTGGCATTCCACCGTCAAGCTGCACTGGGAATCCTCCCGGCCATGGAAGACGCACGAGGCGTTCGACCCTGTCCGAGGGAAACCCGTTCTCTCTTTGCCACGTCTTTCCACTGCTTCACCCTAGTAAGCTTCCGGCATACCAGTGAGACAGCCAAGTCCACGGAATGCCGACAAGATACATTGGGGAAGAATGATTCTTCCGAATCTAAGCCGCTATTCTTGGCCAAAGGCCATCAGGTACAACATCCATCCGTTCTCTCGTTGTCCACACCGAGACAACTTGGCTACAAGTTCAGTCATTTCATGCTACCGACCGAGCAAGTTTAGTCGACTTTGCTCCTTTTTCCTCCAAATACCCTCCTTTCGTACCCGAGAACACATTACCGAGCAGGGCTTACTGTTACGGACCGATACAGCTCAATTGCTCTTTCGGTCTTTCCCGATGCCTGCCCTACATTATAACCCGAAACCGTCTATTCCCCCAACCAAGTTTAGACACTTAGAAAAATTTCGAAAATTTCGATTTTTCAAAACTGCTCCAAAGCGCTCCCCATGGCATTCCCAAACATGCGTCACCATGTCAGAGTTACGAAAACGAAGAGATTTCCACGAAGATGACCGATGATTGCCGAAATTTTCTGACGAAAACCCGAAGCTCAAAGACCACACCCTAAAGAGCGCAAAATTGGGATTTTACACTTTTTCAAAACTTTTTGCAGGAAACTATTGGCCAGCTCGAGTCACGTGCAGGCGCTAAGTTTGGCGCTGTCACATCATCGTTAAGGGGGTGTTCTACACTATCTTAAAACTGGGCGTCGGTCCCCCTATTCTATAAGCACCCTTAAGGTTTTCACCATTTTCAAAACTTTTTGCGGGAAACGATTGGCCAGCTCGAATTGCGTGCAGGCGCCAAGTTTCGCGCTGTCACATCATCGTTAAGGGGGGTGAGCTACACTATCTTAAAACTGGGCGTCGGTCCCCCTATTCTATAAGCACCCTTAAGATTTTCACCATTTTCAAAACTTTTTGCGGGAAACAATTGGCCAGCTCGAGTTACGTGCAGGCACCAAGTTTGGCGCTGTCACATCATCGTTAAGGGGGTGTTCTACACTATCTTAAAACTGGGCGTCGGTCCCCCTATTCTATAAGCACCCTTAAGGTTTTCACCATTTTCAAAACTTTTTGCGGGAAACGATTGGCCAGCTCGAGTTACGTGCAGGCGCCAAGTTTCGCGCTGTCACATCATCGTTAAGGGGGGTGAGCTACACTATCTTAAAACTGGGCGTCGGTCCCCTATTCTATAAGCACCCTTAAGATTTTCACCATTTTCAAAACTTTTTGCGGGAAACAATTGGCCAGCTCGAGTTACGTGCAGGCACCAAGTTTGGCGCTGTCACATCATCGTTAAGGGGGGTGTGCTACACTATCTTAAAACTGGGCGTCGGTCCCCCTATTCTATAAGCACCCTTAAGATTTTCACCATTTTCAAAACTTTTTGCGGGAAACGATTGGCCAGCTCGAGTTACGTGCAGGCGCAAGATTTGGCGCTGTCACATCATCGTTAAGGGGGGTGTGCTACACTATCTTAAAACTGGGCGTCGGTCCCCCTGTTCTATAGGCACCCTTAAGATTTTCACCATTTTCAAAACTTTTTGCGGGAAACGATTGGCCAGCTCGAGTTACGTGCAGGTGCCAGGTTTGGCGCTGTCACATCATCATTAAGAGGGCGTGTGTTCTACTAAATTAAAACAGGGTGTCGGTCCCCTATAGTATAAGCACCCTTAAGATTTTCACCATTTTCAAAACTTTTTGCGGGAAACTATTGGCCAGCTTAAGTTACGTGCAGGCGCCAAGTTTAGCCAAGTTTAACCCTAACCTTCACCCTAACTCTTACCCTAACCCTAAACTCTAACCCTAGGGTTACCCTAACGCTAACCCTAACCCTAAACTCTAACCCTAGGCTTACCCTAACGCTAACCCTAAGTCCAAAAGGCTCCCCCACTCAAAAGCCAATAAAACAAAAACCAAAAAACCAAAGCCCAATTGCCCAAACATCTTTCCAATCAAATTACGACAAGTCCACAAAGTAAACCGTCCGAAAGGGACCTGGCCCAAAAATTTCAAGCACTCCAAAAAGGCTCCCCGAGTCAAACCATTTCAAACGAGAGGAGCCTTTCGGACTTAGAAAAAATTTCCACTGCCAGCTCCCAAGCGAGGGGAGCCTTTTGGACTTTAAAAAAAAAATTCACAGTCACGTCCCAGACCAGACGTGGCCTCCTTTACATCACTCGGCTGCCACAAGCTAGCCCAAGCCTGCAGGCACCACTTCTTCCTTGGCACCCTCCGGCCAGTGGCAGACGAGGGGAGCCTTCTTGGACTTCAAGAAAAAAAAAGACATGTTTTTAACAAATCTTAGAACAAAGGCTTAATCTCAGAAGATCGTAGCAACAAGGCTACTCTACAACTTACAATACCCCGTTCTTTATTTAAGTCGTCTGCAAAGGATTTATCTCCAGAAACATTAGAATTTGCTATCGGTAGTGCCTTGGAGGTTCTTGTCCTCCTTGGCACCTTGGGACGCATGAGGACCGAAGTCCTCTATTCT
>NW_027671006.1:0-29081 GCF_964199315.1 Orbicella franksi
CACTCTTTGACTAAGCGGAACCGGAAACTAGCATATCAGCACGTACTATACACATCTTAATTTGTTAGCAACAACCCAAGGGATTTCCAGGTGGTCCTGCGGGATGGGCTGCGCGCGGCTGATCCAGGGTCGCATCTGGCGGTCGTGAGTTCAAGTCTCAATATGTTATTAAAGGGGTTATTCTCGAACGGCTTGGGGGTCGAATAACTTCTCCCCCGATTGAGATTTGAACTCGGGCCGGGAAGAAAATCCCAGCCACGCCGAACATTTTTGTTGGTTTAATTAATCGATTGACTTATTTAGTTCTAATTTTTTGGGGGTTTTTTTTAAGCCGCTTTGGTTTATTTTTAATTTTTTTATTGATTGATTGATTTTTTAAATTTCTTTTTCTTTTTATTTCTTGGTCTTCTTCGTTTTTTTTTCCAAGCTGTTCGGTGCCGCAATAGTTTTTCT
Organism: Orbicella franksi; assembly: GCF_964199315.1. NCBI lineage: Eukaryota > Metazoa > Cnidaria > Anthozoa > Scleractinia > Merulinidae > Orbicella > Orbicella franksi. The sequence continues at coordinate 454 of NW_027671006.1, forward strand.
TAAATTGATTGACTGATTTTTGGATTTTTTGGATTTTTTCCAATTTGTTTGTATTTTGCTGTCGCTGTTGTGGTTGATGTTTCGGGTAAACGTTTCCCGTATTGCCGTCCATCTAACAGATTTATTTTCTGCGTTATCGAGACTTGTTTGCTTTCAGTCTAAGCTTTGCTTTTCCCGAACTTTAAGAGTTTTAAGACCGAGGCAGTTCAGGGCCTAAACGATTTGTTAGTGGGAAGCAATTCCATGACTCGGTTTTCCAGCGGCCAATAGCGACATAAACAATTAACATGGGCCAACCTCTGGCTTAGGCAGAATACATATTGGCTGGTTTTCTTGAAATGTCGTTGATTGAGGATGTAGAAGGCTTTACGCGACCTCGAGAGAAGTGGCCGATCAGCTCAGCTACATCGTGTATGGATAAATTGTAGCAAACACCGCATAGGAAAACACCCGTTCTCGTTCGCAGTGAGTCCACCAACTGTAAGCAAATCTTAAGTTGTGCGGTACCGCTTAACTTGGCAGACATAGCGATATCTTTGAATTGAATAAGCGCGCAATGACAAGCAGCATTCGCCAACGATACTCGGCAATTACAATTAGTTTTGAAGTGTATGTCTGTTTTCAAATTTCCAACCGTTACCTTTTGGCTTGCTAACTGTTTGGAATCCTGTCCGAATACGCCTCAATTTGGGCTGAAAAATGCGCAATTCTGGCTGACGACGGTAAGGAATATATAACGCTGGAGTTTCTAGCCTCAGGTCTATAACTAGCAGAATACAGTCCCACTCTTTGACTAAGCGGAACCGGAAACTAGCATATCAGCACGTACTATACACATCTTAATTTGTTAGCAACAACCCAAGGGATTTCCAGGTGGTCCTGCGGGATGGGCTGCGCGCGGCTGATCCAGGGTCGCATCTGGCGGTCGTGAGTTCAAGTCTCAATATGTTATTAAAGGGGTTATTCTCGAACGGCTTGGGGGTCGAATAACTTCTCCCCCGATTGAGATTTGAACTCGGGCCGGGAAGAAAATCCCAGCCACGCCGAACATTTTTGTTGGTTTAATTAATCGATTGACTTATTTAGTTCTAATTTTTTGGGGGTTTTTTTTAAGCCGCTTTGGTTTATTTTTAATTTTTTTATTGATTGATTGATTTTTTAAATTTCTTTTTCTTTTTATTTCTTGGTCTTCTTCGTTTTTTTTCCAAGCTGTTCGGTGCCGCAATAGTTTTTCTTAAATTGATTGACTGATTTTTGGATTTTTTGGATTTTTTCCAATTTGTTTGTATTTTGCTGTCGCTGTTGTGGTTGATGTTTCGGGTAAACGTTTCCCGTATTGCCGTCCATCTAACAGATTTATTTTCTGCGTTATCGAGACTTGTTTGCTTTCAGTCTAAGCTTTGCTTTTCCCGAACTTTAAGAGTTTTAAGACCGAGGCAGTTCAGGGCCTAAACGATTTGTTAGTGGGAAGCAATTCCATGACTCGGTTTTCCAGCGGCCAATAGCGACATAAACAATTAACATGGGCCAACCTCTGGCTTAGGCAGAATACATATTGGCTGGTTTTCTTGAAATGTCGTTGATTGAGGATGTAGAAGGCTTTACGCGACCTCGAGAGAAGTGGCCGATCAGCTCAGCTACATCGTGTATGGATAAATTGTAGCAAACACCGCATAGGAAAACACCCGTTCTCGTTCGCAGTGAGTCCACCAACTGTAAGCAAATCTTAAGTTGTGCGGTACCCGCTTAACTTGGCAGACATAGCGATATCTTTGAATTGAATAAGCGCGCAATGACAAGCAGCATTCGCCAACGATACTCGGCAATTACAATTAGTTTTGAAGTGTATGTCTGTTTTCAAATTTCCAACCGTTACCTTTTGGCTTGCTAACTGTTTGGAATCCTGTCCGAATACGCCTCAATTTGGGCTGAAAAATGCGCAATTCTGGCTGACGACGGTAAGGAATATATAACGCTGGAGTTTCTAGCCTCAGGTCTATAACTAGCAGAATACAGTCCCACTCTTTGACTAAGCGGAACCGGAAACTAGCATATCAGCACGTACTATACACATCTTAATTTGTTAGCAACAACCCAAGGGATTTCCAGGTGGTCCTGCGGGATGGGCTGCGCGCGGCTGATCCAGGGTCGCATCTGGCGGTCGTGAGTTCAAGTCTCAATATGTTATTAAAGGGGTTATTCTCGAACGGCTTGGGGGTCGAATAACTTCTCCCCCGATTGAGATTTGAACTCGGGCCGGGAAGAAAATCCCAGCCACGCCGAACATTTTTGTTGGTTTAATTAATCGATTGACTTATTTAGTTCTAATTTTTTGGGGGTTTTTTTTAAGCCGCTTTGGTTTATTTTTAATTTTTTTATTGATTGATTGATTTTTTAAATTTCTTTTTCTTTTTATTTCTTGGTCTTCTTCGTTTTTTTTCCAAGCTGTTCGGTGCCGCAATAGTTTTTCTTAAATTGATTGACTGATTTTTGGATTTTTTGGATTTTTTCCAATTTGTTTGTATTTTGCTGTCGCTGTTGTGGTTGATGTTTCGGGTAAACGTTTCCCGTATTGCCGTCCATCTAACAGATTTATTTTCTGCGTTATCGAGACTTGTTTGCTTTCAGTCTAAGCTTTGCTTTTCCCGAACTTTAAGAGTTTTAAGACCGAGGCAGTTCAGGGCCTAAACGATTTGTTAGTGGGAAGCAATTCCATGACTCGGTTTTCCAGCGGCCAATAGCGACATAAACAATTAACATGGGCCAACCTCTGGCTTAGGCAGAATACATATTGGCTGGTTTTCTTGAAATGTCGTTGATTGAGGATGTAGAAGGCTTTACGCGACCTCGAGAGAAGTGGCCGATCAGCTCAGCTACATCGTGTATGGATAAATTGTAGCAAACACCGCATAGGAAAACACCCGTTCTCGTTCGCAGTGAGTCCACCAACTGTAAGCAAATCTTAAGTTGTGCGGTACCGCTTAACTTGGCAGACATAGCGATATCTTTGAATTGAATAAGCGCGCAATGACAAGCAGCATTCGCCAACGATACTCGGCAATTACAATTAGTTTTGAAGTGTATGTCTGTTTTCAAATTTCCAACCGTTACCTTTTGGCTTGCTAACTGTTTGGAATCCTGTCCGAATACGCCTCAATTTGGGCTGAAAAATGCGCAATTCTGGCTGACGACGGTAAGGAATATATAACGCTGGAGTTTCTAGCCTCAGGTCTATAACTAGCAGAATACAGTCCCACTCTTTGACTAAGCGGAACCGGAAACTAGCATATCAGCACGTACTATACACATCTTAATTTGTTAGCAACAACCCAAGGGATTTCCAGGTGGTCCTGCGGGATGGGCTGCGCGCGGCTGATCCAGGGTCGCATCTGGCGGTCGTGAGTTCAAGTCTCAATATGTTATTAAAGGGGTTATTCTCGAACGGCTTGGGGGTCGAATAACTTCTCCCCCGATTGAGATTTGAACTCGGGCCGGGAAGAAAATCCCAGCCACGCCGAACATTTTTGTTGGTTTAATTAATCGATTGACTTATTTAGTTCTAATTTTTTGGGGGTTTTTTTTAAGCCGCTTTGGTTTATTTTTAATTTTTTTATTGATTGATTGATTTTTTAAATTTCTTTTTCTTTTTATTTCTTGGTCTTCTTCGTTTTTTTTCCAAGCTGTTCGGTGCCGCAATAGTTTTTCTTAAATTGATTGACTGATTTTTGGATTTTTTGGATTTTTTCCAATTTGTTTGTATTTTGCTGTCGCTGTTGTGGTTGATGTTTCGGGTAAACGTTTCCCGTATTGCCGTCCATCTAACAGATTTATTTTCTGCGTTATCGAGACTTGTTTGCTTTCAGTCTAAGCTTTGCTTTTCCCGAACTTTAAGAGTTTTAAGACCGAGGCAGTTCAGGGCCTAAACGATTTGTTAGTGGGAAGCAATTCCATGACTCGGTTTTCCAGCGGCCAATAGCGACATAAACAATTAACATGGGCCAACCTCTGGCTTAGGCAGAATACATATTGGCTGGTTTTCTTGAAATGTCGTTGATTGAGGATGTAGAAGGCTTTACGCGACCTCGAGAGAAGTGGCCGATCAGCTCAGCTACATCGTGTATGGATAAATTGTAGCAAACACCGCATAGGAAAACACCCGTTCTCGTTCGCAGTGAGTCCACCAACTGTAAGCAAATCTTAAGTTGTGCGGTACCGCTTAACTTGGCAGACATAGCGATATCTTTGAATTGAATAAGCGCGCAATGACAAGCAGCATTCGCCAACGATACTCGGCAATTACAATTAGTTTTGAAGTGTATGTCTGTTTTCAAATTTCCAACCGTTACCTTTTGGCTTGCTAACTGTTTGGAATCCTGTCCGAATACGCCTCAATTTGGGCTGAAAAATGCGCAATTCTGGCTGACGACGGTAAGGAATATATAACGCTGGAGTTTCTAGCCTCAGGTCTATAACTAGCAGAATACAGTCCCACTCTTTGACTAAGCGGAACCGGAAACTAGCATATCAGCACGTACTATACACATCTTAATTTGTTAGCAACAACCCAAGGGATTTCCAGGTGGTCCTGCGGGATGGGCTGCGCGCGGCTGATCCAGGGTCGCATCTGGCGGTCGTGAGTTCAAGTCTCAATATGTTATTAAAGGGGTTATTCTCGAACGGCTTGGGGGTCGAATAACTTCTCCCCCGATTGAGATTTGAACTCGGGCCGGGAAGAAAATCCCAGCCACGCCGAACATTTTTGTTGGTTTAATTAATCGATTGACTTATTTAGTTCTAATTTTTTGGGGGTTTTTTTTAAGCCGCTTTGGTTTATTTTTAATTTTTTTATTGATTGATTGATTTTTTAAATTTCTTTTTCTTTTTATTTCTTGGTCTTCTTCGTTTTTTTTCCAAGCTGTTCGGTGCCGCAATAGTTTTTCTTAAATTGATTGACTGATTTTTGGATTTTTTGGATTTTTTCCAATTTGTTTGTATTTTGCTGTCGCTGTTGTGGTTGATGTTTCGGGTAAACGTTTCCCGTATTGCCGTCCATCTAACAGATTTATTTTCTGCGTTATCGAGACTTGTTTGCTTTCAGTCTAAGCTTTGCTTTTCCCGAACTTTAAGAGTTTTAAGACCGAGGCAGTTCAGGGCCTAAACGATTTGTTAGTGGGAAGCAATTCCATGACTCGGTTTTCCAGCGGCCAATAGCGACATAAACAATTAACATGGGCCAACCTCTGGCTTAGGCAGAATACATATTGGCTGGTTTTCTTGAAATGTCGTTGATTGAGGATGTAGAAGGCTTTACGCGACCTCGAGAGAAGTGGCCGATCAGCTCAGCTACATCGTGTATGGATAAATTGTAGCAAACACCGCATAGGAAAACACCCGTTCTCGTTCGCAGTGAGTCCACCAACTGTAAGCAAATCTTAAGTTGTGCGGTACCGCTTAACTTGGCAGACATAGCGATATCTTTGAATTGAATAAGCGCGCAATGACAAGCAGCATTCGCCAACGATACTCGGCAATTACAATTAGTTTTGAAGTGTATGTCTGTTTTCAAATTTCCAACCGTTACCTTTTGGCTTGCTAACTGTTTGGAATCCTGTCCGAATACGCCTCAATTTGGGCTGAAAAATGCGCAATTCTGGCTGACGACGGTAAGGAATATATAACGCTGGAGTTTCTAGCCTCAGGTCTATAACTAGCAGAATACAGTCCCACTCTTTGACTAAGCGGAACCGGAAACTAGCATATCAGCACGTACTATACACATCTTAATTTGTTAGCAACAACCCAAGGGATTTCCAGGTGGTCCTGCGGGATGGGCTGCGCGCGGCTGATCCAGGGTCGCATCTGGCGGTCGTGAGTTCAAGTCTCAATATGTTATTAAAGGGGTTATTCTCGAACGGCTTGGGGGTCGAATAACTTCTCCCCCGATTGAGATTTGAACTCGGGCCGGGAAGAAAATCCCAGCCACGCCGAACATTTTTGTTGGTTTAATTAATCGATTGACTTATTTAGTTCTAATTTTTTGGGGGTTTTTTTTAAGCCGCTTTGGTTTATTTTTAATTTTTTTATTGATTGATTGATTTTTTAAATTTCTTTTTCTTTTTATTTCTTGGTCTTCTTCGTTTTTTTTCCAAGCTGTTCGGTGCCGCAATAGTTTTTCTTAAATTGATTGACTGATTTTTGGATTTTTTGGATTTTTTCCAATTTGTTTGTATTTTGCTGTCGCTGTTGTGGTTGATGTTTCGGGTAAACGTTTCCCGTATTGCCGTCCATCTAACAGATTTATTTTCTGCGTTATCGAGACTTGTTTGCTTTCAGTCTAAGCTTTGCTTTTCCCGAACTTTAAGAGTTTTAAGACCGAGGCAGTTCAGGGCCTAAACGATTTGTTAGTGGGAAGCAATTCCATGACTCGGTTTTCCAGCGGCCAATAGCGACATAAACAATTAACATGGGCCAACCTCTGGCTTAGGCAGAATACATATTGGCTGGTTTTCTTGAAATGTCGTTGATTGAGGATGTAGAAGGCTTTACGCGACCTCGAGAGAAGTGGCCGATCAGCTCAGCTACATCGTGTATGGATAAATTGTAGCAAACACCGCATAGGAAAACACCCGTTCTCGTTCGCAGTGAGTCCACCAACTGTAAGCAAATCTTAAGTTGTGCGGTACCGCTTAACTTGGCAGACATAGCGATATCTTTGAATTGAATAAGCGCGCAATGACAAGCAGCATTCGCCAACGATACTCGGCAATTACAATTAGTTTTGAAGTGTATGTCTGTTTTCAAATTTCCAACCGTTACCTTTTGGCTTGCTAACTGTTTGGAATCCTGTCCGAATACGCCTCAATTTGGGCTGAAAAATGCGCAATTCTGGCTGACGACGGTAAGGAATATATAACGCTGGAGTTTCTAGCCTCAGGTCTATAACTAGCAGAATACAGTCCCACTCTTTGACTAAGCGGAACCGGAAACTAGCATATCAGCACGTACTATACACATCTTAATTTGTTAGCAACAACCCAAGGGATTTCCAGGTGGTCCTGCGGGATGGGCTGCGCGCGGCTGATCCAGGGTCGCATCTGGCGGTCGTGAGTTCAAGTCTCAATATGTTATTAAAGGGGTTATTCTCGAACGGCTTGGGGGTCGAATAACTTCTCCCCCGATTGAGATTTGAACTCGGGCCGGGAAGAAAATCCCAGCCACGCCGAACATTTTTGTTGGTTTAATTAATCGATTGACTTATTTAGTTCTAATTTTTTGGGGGTTTTTTTTAAGCCGCTTTGGTTTATTTTTAATTTTTTTATTGATTGATTGATTTTTTAAATTTCTTTTTCTTTTTATTTCTTGGTCTTCTTCGTTTTTTTTCCAAGCTGTTCGGTGCCGCAATAGTTTTTCTTAAATTGATTGACTGATTTTTGGATTTTTTGGATTTTTTCCAATTTGTTTGTATTTTGCTGTCGCTGTTGTGGTTGATGTTTCGGGTAAACGTTTCCCGTATTGCCGTCCATCTAACAGATTTATTTCTCTGCGTTATCGAGACTTGTTTGCTTTCAGTCTAAGCTTTGCTTTTCCCGAACTTTAAGAGTTTTAAGACCGAGGCAGTTCAGGGCCTAAACGATTTGTTAGTGGGAAGCAATTCCATGACTCGGTTTTCCAGCGGCCAATAGCGACATAAACAATTAACATGGGCCAACCTCTGGCTTAGGCAGAATACATATTGGCTGGTTTTCTTGAAATGTCGTTGATTGAGGATGTAGAAGGCTTTACGCGACCTCGAGAGAAGTGGCCGATCAGCTCAGCTACATCGTGTATGGATAAATTGTAGCAAACACCGCATAGGAAAACACCCGTTCTCGTTCGCAGTGAGTCCACCAACTGTAAGCAAATCTTAAGTTGTGCGGTACCGCTTAACTTGGCAGACATAGCGATATCTTTGAATTGAATAAGCGCGCAATGACAAGCAGCATTCGCCAACGATACTCGGCAATTACAATTAGTTTTGAAGTGTATGTCTGTTTTCAAATTTCCAACCGTTACCTTTTGGCTTGCTAACTGTTTGGAATCCTGTCCGAATACGCCTCAATTTGGGCTGAAAAATGCGCAATTCTGGCTGACGACGGTAAGGAATATATAACGCTGGAGTTTCTAGCCTCAGGTCTATAACTAGCAGAATACAGTCCCACTCTTTGACTAAGCGGAACCGGAAACTAGCATATCAGCACGTACTATACACATCTTAATTTGTTAGCAACAACCCAAGGGATTTCCAGGTGGTCCTGCGGGATGGGCTGCGCGCGGCTGATCCAGGGTCGCATCTGGCGGTCGTGAGTTCAAGTCTCAATATGTTATTAAAGGGGTTATTCTCGAACGGCTTGGGGGTCGAATAACTTCTCCCCCGATTGAGATTTGAACTCGGGCCGGGAAGAAAATCCCAGCCACGCCGAACATTTTTGTTGGTTTAATTAATCGATTGACTTATTTAGTTCTAATTTTTTGGGGGTTTTTTTTAAGCCGCTTTGGTTTATTTTTAATTTTTTTATTGATTGATTGATTTTTTAAATTTCTTTTTCTTTTTATTTCTTGGTCTTCTTCGTTTTTTTTCCAAGCTGTTCGGTGCCGCAATAGTTTTTCTTAAATTGATTGACTGATTTTTGGATTTTTTGGATTTTTTCCAATTTGTTTGTATTTTGCTGTCGCTGTTGTGGTTGATGTTTCGGGTAAACGTTTCCCGTATTGCCGTCCATCTAACAGATTTATTTTCTGCGTTATCGAGACTTGTTTGCTTTCAGTCTAAGCTTTGCTTTTCCCGAACTTTAAGAGTTTTAAGACCGAGGCAGTTCAGGGCCTAAACGATTTGTTAGTGGGAAGCAATTCCATGACTCGGTTTTCCAGCGGCCAATAGCGACATAAACAATTAACATGGGCCAACCTCTGGCTTAGGCAGAATACATATTGGCTGGTTTTCTTGAAATGTCGTTGATTGAGGATGTAGAAGGCTTTACGCGACCTCGAGAGAAGTGGCCGATCAGCTCAGCTACATCGTGTATGGATAAATTGTAGCAAACACCGCATAGGAAAACACCCGTTCTCGTTCGCAGTGAGTCCACCAACTGTAAGCAAATCTTAAGTTGTGCGGTACCGCTTAACTTGGCAGACATAGCGATATCTTTGAATTGAATAAGCGCGCAATGACAAGCAGCATTCGCCAACGATACTCGGCAATTACAATTAGTTTTGAAGTGTATGTCTGTTTTCAAATTTCCAACCGTTACCTTTTGGCTTGCTAACTGTTTGGAATCCTGTCCGAATACGCCTCAATTTGGGCTGAAAAATGCGCAATTCTGGCTGACGACGGTAAGGAATATATAACGCTGGAGTTTCTAGCCTCAGGTCTATAACTAGCAGAATACAGTCCCACTCTTTGACTAAGCGGAACCGGAAACTAGCATATCAGCACGTACTATACACATCTTAATTTGTTAGCAACAACCCAAGGGATTTCCAGGTGGTCCTGCGGGATGGGCTGCGCGCGGCTGATCCAGGGTCGCATCTGGCGGTCGTGAGTTCAAGTCTCAATATGTTATTAAAGGGGTTATTCTCGAACGGCTTGGGGGTCGAATAACTTCTCCCCCGATTGAGATTTGAACTCGGGCCGGGAAGAAAATCCCAGCCACGCCGAACATTTTTGTTGGTTTAATTAATCGATTGACTTATTTAGTTCTAATTTTTTGGGGGTTTTTTTTAAGCCGCTTTGGTTTATTTTTAATTTTTTTATTGATTGATTGATTTTTTAAATTTCTTTTTCTTTTTATTTCTTGGTCTTCTTCGTTTTTTTTCCAAGCTGTTCGGTGCCGCAATAGTTTTTCTTAAATTGATTGACTGATTTTTGGATTTTTTGGATTTTTTCCAATTTGTTTGTATTTTGCTGTCGCTGTTGTGGTTGATGTTTCGGGTAAACGTTTCCCGTATTGCCGTCCATCTAACAGATTTATTTTCTGCGTTATCGAGACTTGTTTGCTTTCAGTCTAAGCTTTGCTTTTCCCGAACTTTAAGAGTTTTAAGACCGAGGCAGTTCAGGGCCTAAACGATTTGTTAGTGGGAAGCAATTCCATGACTCGGTTTTCCAGCGGCCAATAGCGACATAAACAATTAACATGGGCCAACCTCTGGCTTAGGCAGAATACATATTGGCTGGTTTTCTTGAAATGTCGTTGATTGAGGATGTAGAAGGCTTTACGCGACCTCGAGAGAAGTGGCCGATCAGCTCAGCTACATCGTGTATGGATAAATTGTAGCAAACACCGCATAGGAAAACACCCGTTCTCGTTCGCAGTGAGTCCACCAACTGTAAGCAAATCTTAAGTTGTGCGGTACCGCTTAACTTGGCAGACATAGCGATATCTTTGAATTGAATAAGCGCGCAATGACAAGCAGCATTCGCCAACGATACTCGGCAATTACAATTAGTTTTGAAGTGTATGTCTGTTTTCAAATTTCCAACCGTTACCTTTTGGCTTGCTAACTGTTTGGAATCCTGTCCGAATACGCCTCAATTTGGGCTGAAAAATGCGCAATTCTGGCTGACGACGGTAAGGAATATATAACGCTGGAGTTTCTAGCCTCAGGTCTATAACTAGCAGAATACAGTCCCACTCTTTGACTAAGCGGAACCGGAAACTAGCATATCAGCACGTACTATACACATCTTAATTTGTTAGCAACAACCCAAGGGATTTCCAGGTGGTCCTGCGGGATGGGCTGCGCGCGGCTGATCCAGGGTCGCATCTGGCGGTCGTGAGTTCAAGTCTCAATATGTTATTAAAGGGGTTATTCTCGAACGGCTTGGGGGTCGAATAACTTCTCCCCCGATTGAGATTTGAACTCGGGCCGGGAAGAAAATCCCAGCCACGCCGAACATTTTTGTTGGTTTAATTAATCGATTGACTTATTTAGTTCTAATTTTTTGGGGGTTTTTTTTAAGCCGCTTTGGTTTATTTTTAATTTTTTTATTGATTGATTGATTTTTTAAATTTCTTTTTCTTTTTATTTCTTGGTCTTCTTCGTTTTTTTTCCAAGCTGTTCGGTGCCGCAATAGTTTTTCTTAAATTGATTGACTGATTTTTGGATTTTTTGGATTTTTTCCAATTTGTTTGTATTTTGCTGTCGCTGTTGTGGTTGATGTTTCGGGTAAACGTTTCCCGTATTGCCGTCCATCTAACAGATTTATTTTCTGCGTTATCGAGACTTGTTTGCTTTCAGTCTAAGCTTTGCTTTTCCCGAACTTTAAGAGTTTTAAGACCGAGGCAGTTCAGGGCCTAAACGATTTGTTAGTGGGAAGCAATTCCATGACTCGGTTTTCCAGCGGCCAATAGCGACATAAACAATTAACATGGGCCAACCTCTGGCTTAGGCAGAATACATATTGGCTGGTTTTCTTGAAATGTCGTTGATTGAGGATGTAGAAGGCTTTACGCGACCTCGAGAGAAGTGGCCGATCAGCTCAGCTACATCGTGTATGGATAAATTGTAGCAAACACCGCATAGGAAAACACCCGTTCTCGTTCGCAGTGAGTCCACCAACTGTAAGCAAATCTTAAGTTGTGCGGTACCGCTTAACTTGGCAGACATAGCGATATCTTTGAATTGAATAAGCGCGCAATGACAAGCAGCATTCGCCAACGATACTCGGCAATTACAATTAGTTTTGAAGTGTATGTCTGTTTTCAAATTTCCAACCGTTACCTTTTGGCTTGCTAACTGTTTGGAATCCTGTCCGAATACGCCTCAATTTGGGCTGAAAAATGCGCAATTCTGGCTGACGACGGTAAGGAATATATAACGCTGGAGTTTCTAGCCTCAGGTCTATAACTAGCAGAATACAGTCCCACTCTTTGACTAAGCGGAACCGGAAACTAGCATATCAGCACGTACTATACACATCTTAATTTGTTAGCAACAACCCAAGGGATTTCCAGGTGGTCCTGCGGGATGGGCTGCGCGCGGCTGATCCAGGGTCGCATCTGGCGGTCGTGAGTTCAAGTCTCAATATGTTATTAAAGGGGTTATTCTCGAACGGCTTGGGGGTCGAATAACTTCTCCCCCGATTGAGATTTGAACTCGGGCCGGGAAGAAAATCCCAGCCACGCCGAACATTTTTGTTGGTTTAATTAATCGATTGACTTATTTAGTTCTAATTTTTTGGGGGTTTTTTTTAAGCCGCTTTGGTTTATTTTTAATTTTTTTATTGATTGATTGATTTTTTAAATTTCTTTTTCTTTTTATTTCTTGGTCTTCTTCGTTTTTTTTCCAAGCTGTTCGGTGCCGCAATAGTTTTTCTTAAATTGATTGACTGATTTTTGGATTTTTTGGATTTTTTCCAATTTGTTTGTATTTTGCTGTCGCTGTTGTGGTTGATGTTTCGGGTAAACGTTTCCCGTATTGCCGTCCATCTAACAGATTTATTTTCTGCGTTATCGAGACTTGTTTGCTTTCAGTCTAAGCTTTGCTTTTCCCGAACTTTAAGAGTTTTAAGACCGAGGCAGTTCAGGGCCTAAACGATTTGTTAGTGGGAAGCAATTCCATGACTCGGTTTTCCAGCGGCCAATAGCGACATAAACAATTAACATGGGCCAACCTCTGGCTTAGGCAGAATACATATTGGCTGGTTTTCTTGAAATGTCGTTGATTGAGGATGTAGAAGGCTTTACGCGACCTCGAGAGAAGTGGCCGATCAGCTCAGCTACATCGTGTATGGATAAATTGTAGCAAACACCGCATAGGAAAACACCCGTTCTCGTTCGCAGTGAGTCCACCAACTGTAAGCAAATCTTAAGTTGTGCGGTACCGCTTAACTTGGCAGACATAGCGATATCTTTGAATTGAATAAGCGCGCAATGACAAGCAGCATTCGCCAACGATACTCGGCAATTACAATTAGTTTTGAAGTGTATGTCTGTTTTCAAATTTCCAACCGTTACCTTTTGGCTTGCTAACTGTTTGGAATCCTGTCCGAATACGCCTCAATTTGGGCTGAAAAATGCGCAATTCTGGCTGACGACGGTAAGGAATATATAACGCTGGAGTTTCTAGCCTCAGGTCTATAACTAGCAGAATACAGTCCCACTCTTTGACTAAGCGGAACCGGAAACTAGCATATCAGCACGTACTATACACATCTTAATTTGTTAGCAACAACCCAAGGGATTTCCAGGTGGTCCTGCGGGATGGGCTGCGCGCGGCTGATCCAGGGTCGCATCTGGCGGTCGTGAGTTCAAGTCTCAATATGTTATTAAAGGGGTTATTCTCGAACGGCTTGGGGGTCGAATAACTTCTCCCCCGATTGAGATTTGAACTCGGGCCGGGAAGAAAATCCCAGCCACGCCGAACATTTTTGTTGGTTTAATTAATCGATTGACTTATTTAGTTCTAATTTTTTGGGGGTTTTTTTTAAGCCGCTTTGGTTTATTTTTAATTTTTTTATTGATTGATTGATTTTTTAAATTTCTTTTTCTTTTTATTTCTTGGTCTTCTTCGTTTTTTTTCCAAGCTGTTCGGTGCCGCAATAGTTTTTCTTAAATTGATTGACTGATTTTTGGATTTTTTGGATTTTTTCCAATTTGTTTGTATTTTGCTGTCGCTGTTGTGGTTGATGTTTCGGGTAAACGTTTCCCGTATTGCCGTCCATCTAACAGATTTCTTTTCTGCGTTATCGAGACTTGTTTGCTTTCAGTCTAAGCTTTGCTTTTCCCGAACTTTAAGAGTTTTAAGACCGAGGCAGTTCAGGGCCTAAACGATTTGTTAGTGGGAAGCAATTCCATGACTCGGTTTTCCAGCGGCCAATAGCGACATAAACAATTAACATGGGCCAACCTCTGGCTTAGGCAATACATATTGGCTGGTTTTCTTGAAATGTCGTTGATTGAGGATGTAGAAGGCTTTACGCGACCTCGAGAGAAGTGGCCGATCAGCTCAGCTACATCGTGTATGGATAAATTGTAGCAAACACCGCATAGGAAAACACCCGTTCTCGTTCGCAGTGAGTCCACCAACTGTAAGCAAATCTTAAGTTGTGCGGTACCGCTTAACTTGGCAGACATAGCGATATCTTTGAATTGAATAAGCGCGCAATGACAAGCAGCATTCGCCAACGATACTCGGCAATTACAATTAGTTTTGAAGTGTATGTCTGTTTTCAAATTTCCAACCGTTACCTTTTGGCTTGCTAACTGTTTGGAATCCTGTCCGAATACGCCTCAATTTGGGCTGAAAAATGCGCAATTCTGGCTGACGACGGTAAGGAATATATAACGCTGGAGTTTCTAGCCTCAGGTCTATAACTAGCAGAATACAGTCCCACTCTTTGACTAAGCGGAACCGGAAACTAGCATATCAGCACGTACTATACACATCTTAATTTGTTAGCAACAACCCAAGGGATTTCCAGGTGGTCCTGCGGGATGGGCTGCGCGCGGCTGATCCAGGGTCGCATCTGGCGGTCGTGAGTTCAAGTCTCAATATGTTATTAAAGGGGTTATTCTCGAACGGCTTGGGGGTCGAATAACTTCTCCCCCGATTGAGATTTGAACTCGGGCCGGGAAGAAAATCCCAGCCACGCCGAACATTTTTGTTGGTTTAATTAATCGATTGACTTATTTAGTTCTAATTTTTTGGGGGTTTTTTTTAAGCCGCTTTGGTTTATTTTTAATTTTTTTATTGATTGATTGATTTTTTAAATTTCTTTTTCTTTTTATTTCTTGGTCTTCTTCGTTTTTTTTCCAAGCTGTTCGGTGCCGCAATAGTTTTTCTTAAATTGATTGACTGATTTTTGGATTTTTTGGATTTTTTCCAATTTGTTTGTATTTTGCTGTCGCTGTTGTGGTTGATGTTTCGGGTAAACGTTTCCCGTATTGCCGTCCATCTAACAGATTTATTTTCTGCGTTATCGAGACTTGTTTGCTTTCAGTCTAAGCTTTGCTTTTCCCGAACTTTAAGAGTTTTAAGACCGAGGCAGTTCAGGGCCTAAACGATTTGTTAGTGGGAAGCAATTCCATGACTCGGTTTTCCAGCGGCCAATAGCGACATAAACAATTAACATGGGCCAACCTCTGGCTTAGGCAGAATACATATTGGCTGGTTTTCTTGAAATGTCGTTGATTGAGGATGTAGAAGGCTTTACGCGACCTCGAGAGAAGTGGCCGATCAGCTCAGCTACATCGTGTATGGATAAATTGTAGCAAACACCGCATAGGAAAACACCCGTTCTCGTTCGCAGTGAGTCCACCAACTGTAAGCAAATCTTAAGTTGTGCGGTACCGCTTAACTTGGCAGACATAGCGATATCTTTGAATTGAATAAGCGCGCAATGACAAGCAGCATTCGCCAACGATACTCGGCAATTACAATTAGTTTTGAAGTGTATGTCTGTTTTCAAATTTCCAACCGTTACCTTTTGGCTTGCTAACTGTTTGGAATCCTGTCCGAATACGCCTCAATTTGGGCTGAAAAATGCGCAATTCTGGCTGACGACGGTAAGGAATATATAACGCTGGAGTTTCTAGCCTCAGGTCTATAACTAGCAGAATACAGTCCCACTCTTTGACTAAGCGGAACCGGAAACTAGCATATCAGCACGTACTATACACATCTTAATTTGTTAGCAACAACCCAAGGGATTTCCAGGTGGTCCTGCGGGATGGGCTGCGCGCGGCTGATCCAGGGTCGCATCTGGCGGTCGTGAGTTCAAGTCTCAATATGTTATTAAAGGGGTTATTCTCGAACGGCTTGGGGGTCGAATAACTTCTCCCCCGATTGAGATTTGAACTCGGGCCGGGAAGAAAATCCCAGCCACGCCGAACATTTTTGTTGGTTTAATTAATCGATTGACTTATTTAGTTCTAATTTTTTGGGGGTTTTTTTTAAGCCGCTTTGGTTTATTTTTAATTTTTTTATTGATTGATTGATTTTTTAAATTTCTTTTTCTTTTTATTTCTTGGTCTTCTTCGTTTTTTTTCCAAGCTGTTCGGTGCCGCAATAGTTTTTTCTTAAATTGATTGACTGATTTTTGGATTTTTTGGATTTTTTCCAATTTGTTTGTATTTTGCTGTCGCTGTTGTGGTTGATGTTTCGGGTAAACGTTTCCCGTATTGCCGTCCATCTAACAGATTTATTTTCTGCGTTATCGAGACTTGTTTGCTTTCAGTCTAAGCTTTGCTTTTCCCGAACTTTAAGAGTTTTAAGACCGAGGCAGTTCAGGGCCTAAACGATTTGTTAGTGGGAAGCAATTCCATGACTCGGTTTTCCAGCGGCCAATAGCGACATAAACAATTAACATGGGCCAACCTCTGGCTTAGGCAGAATACATATTGGCTGGTTTTCTTGAAATGTCGTTGATTGAGGATGTAGAAGGCTTTACGCGACCTCGAGAGAAGTGGCCGATCAGCTCAGCTACATCGTGTATGGATAAATTGTAGCAAACACCGCATAGGAAAACACCCGTTCTCGTTCGCAGTGAGTCCACCAACTGTAAGCAAATCTTAAGTTGTGCGGTACCGCTTAACTTGGCAGACATAGCGATATCTTTGAATTGAATAAGCGCGCAATGACAAGCAGCATTCGCCAACGATACTCGGCAATTACAATTAGTTTTGAAGTGTATGTCTGTTTTCAAATTTCCAACCGTTACCTTTTGGCTTGCTAACTGTTTGGAATCCTGTCCGAATACGCCTCAATTTGGGCTGAAAAATGCGCAATTCTGGCTGACGACGGTAAGGAATATATAACGCTGGAGTTTCTAGCCTCAGGTCTATAACTAGCAGAATACAGTCCCACTCTTTGACTAAGCGGAACCGGAAACTAGCATATCAGCACGTACTATACACATCTTAATTTGTTAGCAACAACCCAAGGGATTTCCAGGTGGTCCTGCGGGATGGGCTGCGCGCGGCTGATCCAGGGTCGCATCTGGCGGTCGTGAGTTCAAGTCTCAATATGTTATTAAAGGGGTTATTCTCGAACGGCTTGGGGGTCGAATAACTTCTCCCCCGATTGAGATTTGAACTCGGGCCGGGAAGAAAATCCCAGCCACGCCGAACATTTTTGTTGGTTTAATTAATCGATTGACTTATTTAGTTCTAATTTTTTGGGGGTTTTTTTTAAGCCGCTTTGGTTTATTTTTAATTTTTTTATTGATTGATTGATTTTTTAAATTTCTTTTTCTTTTTATTTCTTGGTCTTCTTCGTTTTTTTTCCAAGCTGTTCGGTGCCGCAATAGTTTTTCTTAAATTGATTGACTGATTTTTGGATTTTTTGGATTTTTTCCAATTTGTTTGTATTTTGCTGTCGCTGTTGTGGTTGATGTTTCGGGTAAACGTTTCCCGTATTGCCGTCCATCTAACAGATTTATTTTCTGCGTTATCGAGACTTGTTTGCTTTCAGTCTAAGCTTTGCTTTTCCCGAACTTTAAGAGTTTTAAGACCGAGGCAGTTCAGGGCCTAAACGATTTGTTAGTGGGAAGCAATTCCATGACTCGGTTTTCCAGCGGCCAATAGCGACATAAACAATTAACATGGGCCAACCTCTGGCTTAGGCAGAATACATATTGGCTGGTTTTCTTGAAATGTCGTTGATTGAGGATGTAGAAGGCTTTACGCGACCTCGAGAGAAGTGGCCGATCAGCTCAGCTACATCGTGTATGGATAAATTGTAGCAAACACCGCATAGGAAAACACCCGTTCTCGTTCGCAGTGAGTCCACCAACTGTAAGCAAATCTTAAGTTGTGCGGTACCGCTTAACTTGGCAGACATAGCGATATCTTTGAATTGAATAAGCGCGCAATGACAAGCAGCATTCGCCAACGATACTCGGCAATTACAATTAGTTTTGAAGTGTATGTCTGTTTTCAAATTTCCAACCGTTACCTTTTGGCTTGCTAACTGTTTGGAATCCTGTCCGAATACGCCTCAATTTGGGCTGAAAAATGCGCAATTCTGGCTGACGACGGTAAGGAATATATAACGCTGGAGTTTCTAGCCTCAGGTCTATAACTAGCAGAATACAGTCCCACTCTTTGACTAAGCGGAACCGGAAACTAGCATATCAGCACGTACTATACACATCTTAATTTGTTAGCAACAACCCAAGGGATTTCCAGGTGGTCCTGCGGGATGGGCTGCGCGCGGCTGATCCAGGGTCGCATCTGGCGGTCGTGAGTTCAAGTCTCAATATGTTATTAAAGGGGTTATTCTCGAACGGCTTGGGGGTCGAATAACTTCTCCCCCGATTGAGATTTGAACTCGGGCCGGGAAGAAAATCCCAGCCACGCCGAACATTTTTGTTGGTTTAATTAATCGATTGACTTATTTAGTTCTAATTTTTTGGGGGTTTTTTTTAAGCCGCTTTGGTTTATTTTTAATTTTTTTATTGATTGATTGATTTTTTAAATTTCTTTTTCTTTTTATTTCTTGGTCTTCTTCGTTTTTTTTCCAAGCTGTTCGGTGCCGCAATAGTTTTTCTTAAATTGATTGACTGATTTTTGGATTTTTTGGATTTTTTCCAATTTGTTTGTATTTTGCTGTCGCTGTTGTGGTTGATGTTTCGGGTAAACGTTTCCCGTATTGCCGTCCATCTAACAGATTTATTTTCTGCGTTATCGAGACTTGTTTGCTTTCAGTCTAAGCTTTGCTTTTCCCGAACTTTAAGAGTTTTAAGACCGAGGCAGTTCAGGGCCTAAACGATTTGTTAGTGGGAAGCAATTCCATGACTCGGTTTTCCAGCGGCCAATAGCGACATAAACAATTAACATGGGCCAACCTCTGGCTTAGGCAGAATACATATTGGCTGGTTTTCTTGAAATGTCGTTGATTGAGGATGTAGAAGGCTTTACGCGACCTCGAGAGAAGTGGCCGATCAGCTCAGCTACATCGTGTATGGATAAATTGTAGCAAACACCGCATAGGAAAACACCCGTTCTCGTTCGCAGTGAGTCCACCAACTGTAAGCAAATCTTGTTGTGCGGTACCGCTTAACTTGGCAGACATAGCGATATCTTTGAATTGAATAAGCGCGCAATGACAAGCAGCATTCGCCAACGATACTCGGCAATTACAATTAGTTTTGAAGTGTATGTCTGTTTTCAAATTTCCAACCGTTACCTTTTGGCTTGCTAACTGTTTGGAATCCTGTCCGAATACGCCTCAATTTGGGCTGAAAAATGCGCAATTTCTGGCTGACGACGGTAAGGAATATATAACGCTGGAGTTTCTAGCCTCAGGTCTATAACTAGCAGAATACAGTCCCACTCTTTGACTAAGCGGAACCGGAAACTAGCATATCAGCACGTACTATACACATCTTAATTTGTTAGCAACAACCCAAGGGATTTCCAGGTGGTCCTGCGGGATGGGCTGCGCGCGGCTGATCCAGGGTCGCATCTGGCGGTCGTGAGTTCAAGTCTCAATATGTTATTAAAGGGGTTATTCTCGAACGGCTTGGGGGTCGAATAACTTCTCCCCCGATTGAGATTTGAACTCGGGCCGGGAAGAAAATCCCAGCCACGCCGAACATTTTTGTTGGTTTAATTAATCGATTGACTTATTTAGTTCTAATTTTTTGGGGGTTTTTTTTAAGCCGCTTTGGTTTATTTTTAATTTTTTTATTGATTGATTGATTTTTTAAATTTCTTTTTCTTTTTATTTCTTGGTCTTCTTCGTTTTTTTTCCAAGCTGTTCGGTGCCGCAATAGTTTTTCTTAAATTGATTGACTGATTTTTGGATTTTTTGGATTTTTTCCAATTTGTTTGTATTTTGCTGTCGCTGTTGTGGTTGATGTTTCGGGTAAACGTTTCCCGTATTGCCGTCCATCTAACAGATTTATTTTCTGCGTTATCGAGACTTGTTTGCTTTCAGTCTAAGCTTTGCTTTTCCCGAACTTTAAGAGTTTTAAGACCGAGGCAGTTCAGGGCCTAAACGATTTGTTAGTGGGAAGCAATTCCATGACTCGGTTTTCCAGCGGCCAATAGCGACATAAACAATTAACATGGGCCAACCTCTGGCTTAGGCAGAATACATATTGGCTGGTTTTCTTGAAATGTCGTTGATTGAGGATGTAGAAGGCTTTACGCGACCTCGAGAGAAGTGGCCGATCAGCTCAGCTACATCGTGTATGGATAAATTGTAGCAAACACCGCATAGGAAAACACCCGTTCTCGTTCGCAGTGAGTCCACCAACTGTAAGCAAATCTTAAGTTGTGCGGTACCGCTTAACTTGGCAGACATAGCGATATCTTTGAATTGAATAAGCGCGCAATGACAAGCAGCATTCGCCAACGATACTCGGCAATTACAATTAGTTTTGAAGTGTATGTCTGTTTTCAAATTTCCAACCGTTACCTTTTGGCTTGCTAACTGTTTGGAATCCTGTCCGAATACGCCTCAATTTGGGCTGAAAAATGCGCAATTCTGGCTGACGACGGTAAGGAATATATAACGCTGGAGTTTCTAGCCTCAGGTCTATAACTAGCAGAATACAGTCCCACTCTTTGACTAAGCGGAACCGGAAACTAGCATATCAGCACGTACTATACACATCTTAATTTGTTAGCAACAACCCAAGGGATTTCCAGGTGGTCCTGCGGGATGGGCTGCGCGCGGCTGATCCAGGGTCGCATCTGGCGGTCGTGAGTTCAAGTCTCAATATGTTATTAAAGGGGTTATTCTCGAACGGCTTGGGGGTCGAATAACTTCTCCCCCGATTGAGATTTGAACTCGGGCCGGGAAGAAAATCCCAGCCACGCCGAACATTTTTGTTGGTTTAATTAATCGATTGACTTATTTAGTTCTAATTTTTTGGGGGTTTTTTTTAAGCCGCTTTGGTTTATTTTTAATTTTTTTATTGATTGATTGATTTTTTAAATTTCTTTTTCTTTTTATTTCTTGGTCTTCTTCGTTTTTTTCCAAGCTGTTCGGTGCCGCAATAGTTTTCTTAAATTGATTGACTGATTTTTGGATTTTTTGGATTTTTTCCAATTTGTTTGTATTTTGCTGTCGCTGTTGTGGTTGATGTTTCGGGTAAACGTTTCCCGTATTGCCGTCCATCTAACAGATTTATTTTCTGCGTTATCGAGACTTGTTTGCTTTCAGTCTAAGCTTTGCTTTTCCCGAACTTTAAGAGTTTTAAGACCGAGGCAGTTCAGGGCCTAAACGATTTGTTAGTGGGAAGCAATTCCATGACTCGGTTTTCCAGCGGCCAATAGCGACATAAACAATTAACATGGGCCAACCTCTGGCTTAGGCAGAATACATATTGGCTGGTTTTCTTGAAATGTCGTTGATTGAGGATGTAGAAGGCTTTACGCGACCTCGAGAGAAGTGGCCGATCAGCTCAGCTACATCGTGTATGGATAAATTGTAGCAAACACCGCATAGGAAAACACCCGTTCTCGTTCGCAGTGAGTCCACCAACTGTAAGCAAATCTTAAGTTGTGCGGTACCGCTTAACTTGGCAGACATAGCGATATCTTTGAATTGAATAAGCGCGCAATGACAAGCAGCATTCGCCAACGATACTCGGCAATTACAATTAGTTTTGAAGTGTATGTCTGTTTTCAAATTTCCAACCGTTACCTTTTGGCTTGCTAACTGTTTGGAATCCTGTCCGAATACGCCTCAATTTGGGCTGAAAAATGCGCAATTCTGGCTGACGACGGTAAGGAATATATAACGCTGGAGTTTCTAGCCTCAGGTCTATAACTAGCAGAATACAGTCCCACTCTTTGACTAAGCGGAACCGGAAACTAGCATATCAGCACGTACTATACACATCTTAATTTGTTAGCAACAACCCAAGGGATTTCCAGGTGGTCCTGCGGGATGGGCTGCGCGCGGCTGATCCAGGGTCGCATCTGGCGGTCGTGAGTTCAAGTCTCAATATGTTATTAAAGGGGTTATTCTCGAACGGCTTGGGGGTCGAATAACTTCTCCCCCGATTGAGATTTGAACTCGGGCCGGGAAGAAAATCCCAGCCACGCCGAACATTTTTGTTGGTTTAATTAATCGATTGACTTATTTAGTTCTAATTTTTTGGGGGTTTTTTTTAAGCCGCTTTGGTTTATTTTTAATTTTTTTATTGATTGATTGATTTTTTAAATTTCTTTTTCTTTTTATTTCTTGGTCTTCTTCGTTTTTTTTCCAAGCTGTTCGGTGCCGCAATAGTTTTTCTTAAATTGATTGACTGATTTTTGGATTTTTTGGATTTTTTCCAATTTGTTTGTATTTTGCTGTCGCTGTTGTGGTTGATGTTTCGGGTAAACGTTTCCCGTATTGCCGTCCATCTAACAGATTTATTTTCTGCGTTATCGAGACTTGTTTGCTTTCAGTCTAAGCTTTGCTTTTCCCGAACTTTAAGAGTTTTAAGACCGAGGCAGTTCAGGGCCTAAACGATTTGTTAGTGGGAAGCAATTCCATGACTCGGTTTTCCAGCGGCCAATAGCGACATAAACAATTAACATGGGCCAACCTCTGGCTTAGGCAGAATACATATTGGCTGGTTTTCTTGAAATGTCGTTGATTGAGGATGTAGAAGGCTTTACGCGACCTCGAGAGAAGTGGCCGATCAGCTCAGCTACATCGTGTATGGATAAATTGTAGCAAACACCGCATAGGAAAACACCCGTTCTCGTTCGCAGTGAGTCCACCAACTGTAAGCAAATCTTAAGTTGTGCGGTACCGCTTAACTTGGCAGACATAGCGATATCTTTGAATTGAATAAGCGCGCAATGACAAGCAGCATTCGCCAACGATACTCGGCAATTACAATTAGTTTTGAAGTGTATGTCTGTTTTCAAATTTCCAACCGTTACCTTTTGGCTTGCTAACTGTTTGGAATCCTGTCCGAATACGCCTCAATTTGGGCTGAAAAATGCGCAATTCTGGCTGACGACGGTAAGGAATATATAACGCTGGAGTTTCTAGCCTCAGGTCTATAACTAGCAGAATACAGTCCCACTCTTTGACTAAGCGGAACCGGAAACTAGCATATCAGCACGTACTATACACATCTTAATTTGTTAGCAACAACCCAAGGGATTTCCAGGTGGTCCTGCGGGATGGGCTGCGCGCGGCTGATCCAGGGTCGCATCTGGCGGTCGTGAGTTCAAGTCTCAATATGTTATTAAAGGGGTTATTCTCGAACGGCTTGGGGGTCGAATAACTTCTCCCCCGATTGAGATTTGAACTCGGGCCGGGAAGAAAATCCCAGCCACGCCGAACATTTTTGTTGGTTTAATTAATCGATTGACTTATTTAGTTCTAATTTTTTTGGGGGTTTTTTTAAGCCGCTTTGGTTTATTTTAATTTTTTTATTGATTGATTGATTTTTTAAATTTCTTTTTCTTTTTATTTCTTGGTCTTCTTCGTTTTTTTTCCAAGCTGTTCGGTGCCGCAATAGTTTTTCTTAAATTGATTGACTGATTTTTGGATTTTTGGATTTTTTCCAATTTGTTTGTATTTTGCTGTCGCTGTTGTGGTTGATGTTTCGGGTAAACGTTTCCCGTATTGCCGTCCATCTAACAGATTTATTTTCTGCGTTATCGAGACTTGTTTGCTTTCAGTCTAAGCTTTGCTTTTCCCGAACTTTAAGAGTTTTAAGACCGAGGCAGTTCAGGGCCTAAACGATTTGTTAGTGGGAAGCAATTCCATGACTCGGTTTTCCAGCGGCCAATAGCGACATAAACAATTAACATGGGCCAACCTCTGGCTTAGGCAGAATACATATTGGCTGGTTTTCTTGAAATGTCGTTGATTGAGGATGTAGAAGGCTTTACGCGACCTCGAGAGAAGTGGCCGATCAGCTCAGCTACATCGTGTATGGATAAATTGTAGCAAACACCGCATAGGAAAACACCCGTTCTCGTTCGCAGTGAGTCCACCAACTGTAAGCAAATCTTAAGTTGTGCGGTACCGCTTAACTTGGCAGACATAGCGATATCTTTGAATTGAATAAGCGCGCAATGACAAGCAGCATTCGCCAACGATACTCGGCAATTACAATTAGTTTTGAAGTGTATGTCTGTTTTCAAATTTCCAACCGTTACCTTTTGGCTTGCTAACTGTTTGGAATCCTGTCCGAATACGCCTCAATTTGGGCTGAAAAATGCGCAATTCTGGCTGACGACGGTAAGGAATATATAACGCTGGAGTTTCTAGCCTCAGGTCTATAACTAGCAGAATACAGTCCCACTCTTTGACTAAGCGGAACCGGAAACTAGCATATCAGCACGTACTATACACATCTTAATTTGTTAGCAACAACCCAAGGGATTTCCAGGTGGTCCTGCGGGATGGGCTGCGCGCGGCTGATCCAGGGTCGCATCTGGCGGTCGTGAGTTCAAGTCTCAATATGTTATTAAAGGGGTTATTCTCGAACGGCTTGGGGGTCGAATAACTTCTCCCCCGATTGAGATTTGAACTCGGGCCGGGAAGAAAATCCCAGCCACGCCGAACATTTTTGTTGGTTTAATTAATCGATTGACTTATTTAGTTCTAATTTTTTGGGGGTTTTTTTTAAGCCGCTTTGGTTTATTTTTAATTTTTTTATTGATTGATTGATTTTTTAAATTTCTTTTTCTTTTTATTTCTTGGTCTTCTTCGTTTTTTTTCCAAGCTGTTCGGTGCCGCAATAGTTTTTCTTAAATTGATTGACTGATTTTTGGATTTTTTGGATTTTTTCCAATTTGTTTGTATTTTGCTGTCGCTGTTGTGGTTGATGTTTCGGGTAAACGTTTCCCGTATTGCCGTCCATCTAACAGATTTATTTTCTGCGTTATCGAGACTTGTTTGCTTTCAGTCTAAGCTTTGCTTTTCCCGAACTTTAAGAGTTTTAAGACCGAGGCAGTTCAGGGCCTAAACGATTTGTTAGTGGGAAGCAATTCCATGACTCGGTTTTCCAGCGGCCAATAGCGACATAAACAATTAACATGGGCCAACCTCTGGCTTAGGCAGAATACATATTGGCTGGTTTTCTTGAAATGTCGTTGATTGAGGATGTAGAAGGCTTTACGCGACCTCGAGAGAAGTGGCCGATCAGCTCAGCTACATCGTGTATGGATAAATTGTAGCAAACACCGCATAGGAAAACACCCGTTCTCGTTCGCAGTGAGTCCACCAACTGTAAGCAAATCTTAAGTTGTGCGGTACCGCTTAACTTGGCAGACATAGCGATATCTTTGAATTGAATAAGCGCGCAATGACAAGCAGCATTCGCCAACGATACTCGGCAATTACAATTAGTTTTGAAGTGTATGTCTGTTTTCAAATTTCCAACCGTTACCTTTTGGCTTGCTAACTGTTTGGAATCCTGTCCGAATACGCCTCAATTTGGGCTGAAAAATGCGCAATTCTGGCTGACGACGGTAAGGAATATATAACGCTGGAGTTTCTAGCCTCAGGTCTATAACTAGCAGAATACAGTCCCACTCTTTGACTAAGCGGAACCGGAAACTAGCATATCAGCACGTACTATACACATCTTAATTTGTTAGCAACAACCCAAGGGATTTCCAGGTGGTCCTGCGGGATGGGCTGCGCGCGGCTGATCCAGGGTCGCATCTGGCGGTCGTGAGTTCAAGTCTCAATATGTTATTAAAGGGGTTATTCTCGAACGGCTTGGGGGTCGAATAACTTCTCCCCCGATTGAGATTTGAACTCGGGCCGGGAAGAAAATCCCAGCCACGCCGAACATTTTTGTTGGTTTAATTAATCGATTGACTTATTTAGTTCTAATTTTTTGGGGGTTTTTTTTAAGCCGCTTTGGTTTATTTTTAATTTTTTTATTGATTGATTGATTTTTTAAATTTCTTTTTCTTTTTATTTCTTGGTCTTCTTCGTTTTTTTTCCAAGCTGTTCGGTGCCGCAATAGTTTTTCTTAAATTGATTGACTGATTTTTGGATTTTTTGGATTTTTTCCAATTTGTTTGTATTTTGCTGTCGCTGTTGTGGTTGATGTTTCGGGTAAACGTTTCCCGTATTGCCGTCCATCTAACAGATTTATTTTCTGCGTTATCGAGACTTGTTTGCTTTCAGTCTAAGCTTTGCTTTTCCCGAACTTTAAGAGTTTTAAGACCGAGGCAGTTCAGGGCCTAAACGATTTGTTAGTGGGAAGCAATTCCATGACTCGGTTTTCCAGCGGCCAATAGCGACATAAACAATTAACATGGGCCAACCTCTGGCTTAGGCAGAATACATATTGGCTGGTTTTCTTGAAATGTCGTTGATTGAGGATGTAGAAGGCTTTACGCGACCTCGAGAGAAGTGGCCGATCAGCTCAGCTACATCGTGTATGGATAAATTGTAGCAAACACCGCATAGGAAAACACCCGTTCTCGTTCGCAGTGAGTCCACCAACTGTAAGCAAATCTTAAGTTGTGCGGTACCGCTTAACTTGGCAGACATAGCGATATCTTTGAATTGAATAAGCGCGCAATGACAAGCAGCATTCGCCAACGATACTCGGCAATTACAATTAGTTTTGAAGTGTATGTCTGTTTTCAAATTTCCAACCGTTACCTTTTGGCTTGCTAACTGTTTGGAATCCTGTCCGAATACGCCTCAATTTGGGCTGAAAAATGCGCAATTCTGGCTGACGACGGTAAGGAATATATAACGCTGGAGTTTCTAGCCTCAGGTCTATAACTAGCAGAATACAGTCCCACTCTTTGACTAAGCGGAACCGGAAACTAGCATATCAGCACGTACTATACACATCTTAATTTGTTAGCAACAACCCAAGGGATTTCCAGGTGGTCCTGCGGGATGGGCTGCGCGCGGCTGATCCAGGGTCGCATCTGGCGGTCGTGAGTTCAAGTCTCAATATGTTATTAAAGGGGTTATTCTCGAACGGCTTGGGGGTCGAATAACTTCTCCCCCGATTGAGATTTGAACTCGGGCCGGGAAGAAAATCCCAGCCACGCCGAACATTTTTGTTGGTTTAATTAATCGATTGACTTATTTAGTTCTAATTTTTTGGGGGTTTTTTTTAAGCCGCTTTGGTTTATTTTTAATTTTTTTATTGATTGATTGATTTTTTAAATTTCTTTTTCTTTTTATTTCTTGGTCTTCTTCGTTTTTTTTCCAAGCTGTTCGGTGCCGCAATAGTTTTTCTTAAATTGATTGACTGATTTTTGGATTTTTTGGATTTTTTCCAATTTGTTTGTATTTTGCTGTCGCTGTTGTGGTTGATGTTTCGGGTAAACGTTTCCCGTATTGCCGTCCATCTAACAGATTTATTTTCTGCGTTATCGAGACTTGTTTGCTTTCAGTCTAAGCTTTGCTTTTCCCGAACTTTAAGAGTTTTAAGACCGAGGCAGTTCAGGGCCTAAACGATTTGTTAGTGGGAAGCAATTCCATGACTCGGTTTTCCAGCGGCCAATAGCGACATAAACAATTAACATGGGCCAACCTCTGGCTTAGGCAGAATACATATTGGCTGGTTTTCTTGAAATGTCGTTGATTGAGGATGTAGAAGGCTTTACGCGACCTCGAGAGAAGTGGCCGATCAGCTCAGCTACATCGTGTATGGATAAATTGTAGCAAACACCGCATAGGAAAACACCCGTTCTCGTTCGCAGTGAGTCCACCAACTGTAAGCAAATCTTAAGTTGTGCGGTACCGCTTAACTTGGCAGACATAGCGATATCTTTGAATTGAATAAGCGCGCAATGACAAGCAGCATTCGCCAACGATACTCGGCAATTACAATTAGTTTTGAAGTGTATGTCTGTTTTCAAATTTCCAACCGTTACCTTTTGGCTTGCTAACTGTTTGGAATCCTGTCCGAATACGCCTCAATTTGGGCTGAAAAATGCGCAATTCTGGCTGACGACGGTAAGGAATATATAACGCTGGAGTTTCTAGCCTCAGGTCTATAACTAGCAGAATACAGTCCCACTCTTTGACTAAGCGGAACCGGAAACTAGCATATCAGCACGTACTATACACATCTTAATTTGTTAGCAACAACCCAAGGGATTTCCAGGTGGTCCTGCGGGATGGGCTGCGCGCGGCTGATCCAGGGTCGCATCTGGCGGTCGTGAGTTCAAGTCTCAATATGTTATTAAAGGGGTTATTCTCGAACGGCTTGGGGGTCGAATAACTTCTCCCCCGATTGAGATTTGAACTCGGGCCGGGAAGAAAATCCCAGCCACGCCGAACATTTTTGTTGGTTTAATTAATCGATTGACTTATTTAGTTCTAATTTTTTGGGGTTTTTTTTAAGCCGCTTTGGTTTATTTTTAATTTTTTTATTGATTGATTGATTTTTTAAATTTCTTTTTCTTTTTATTTCTTGGTCTTCTTCGTTTTTTTTCCAAGCTGTTCGGTGCCGCAATAGTTTTTCTTAAATTGATTGACTGATTTTTGGATTTTTTGGATTTTTTCCAATTTGTTTGTATTTTGCTGTCGCTGTTGTGGTTGATGTTTCGGGTAAACGTTTCCCGTATTGCCGTCCATCTAACAGATTTATTTTCTGCGTTATCGAGACTTGTTTGCTTTCAGTCTAAGCTTTGCTTTTCCCGAACTTTAAGAGTTTTAAGACCGAGGCAGTTCAGGGCCTAAACGATTTGTTA
>NW_027671007.1:0-2500 GCF_964199315.1 Orbicella franksi
ATGAAACATCGCCAGCTCAAGGCCGTGCGATTCGATCAGTTACTATGAATCACCAAAGAACCGGGCAGAACCCGCATTGGTTTTTAATCTAATAAATACATCCCTTCCAGAAGTCGGGACTTTTCGCATGTATTAGCTCTAGAATTACTACGGTTATCCAAGTAGTAATGGTACAATCAAATAAACGATAACTGATTTAATGAGCCATTCGCAGTTTCACAGTACAAGTGCTTATACTTAGACATGCATGGCTTAATCTTTGAGACAAGCATATGACTACTGGCAGGATCAACCAGGTAGCTATCCCTCAGGGAACCCGGCGGGAACCCTATTGCGTCTGCTTCCTTTGAAAGGAGGCTGGCATTTCACCGTCAAGCTGCACTGGGAATCCTCCCGGCCATGGAAGACGCACGAGGCGTTCGACCCTGTCCGAGGGAAACCCGTTCTCTCTTTGCCACGTCTTTCCACTGCTTCACCCTAGTAAGCTTCCGGCATACCAGTGAGACAGCCAAGTGCACGGAATGCCGACAAGATACATCGGGGAAGAATGATTCTTCCGAATCTAAGCCGCTATTCTTGGCCAAAGGCCATCAGGTACAACATCCATCCGTTCTCTCGTTGTCCACACCGAGACAACTTGGCTTCAAGTTCAGTCATTTCATGCTACCGACCGAGCAAGTTTGGTCGACTTTGCTCCTTTTTCCTCCAAATACCCTCCTTTCCTACCCGAGAACACATTACCGAGCAGGGCTTACTGTTACGGACCGATACAGCTCAATTGCTCTTTCGGTCTTTCCCGATGCCTGCCCTACATTATAACCCGAAACCGTCTATTCCCCCAACCAAGTTTAGACACTTAGAAAAATGTCGAAAATTTCGATTTTTCGAAACTGCTCCAAAGCGCTCCCCATGGCATTCCAAACGTGCGTCTGCATGTCAGAGTTACGAAAACGAAGAGATTTCCACGAAGATGACCGATGATTGCCGAAATTTCCCGACGAAAACCCGAAGCTCAAAGACCACACCCTAAAGAGCGCAAAATTGGGATTTTACACTTTTTCAAAACTTTGTGCGGCAAACTATTGGCCAGCTCGAGTTACGTGCAGGCGCCAAGTTTGGCGCTGTCACGTCATCGTTAAGGGGGGTGTGCTACACTATCTTAAAACTGGGCGTCGGTCCCCCTATTCTATAAGCACCCTTAAGATTTTCACCATTTTCAAAACTTTTTGTGGCAAACTATTGGCCAGCTCGAGTTACGTGCAGGCGCCAAGTTTGGCGCTGTCACATCATCGTTAAGGGGGTGTGCTACACTATCTTAAAACTGGGCGTCGGTCCCCCTATTCTATAAGCACCCTTAAGATTTTCACCATTTTCAAAACTTTTTGCGGCAAACTATTGGCCAGCTCGAGTTACGTGCAGGCGCCAAGTTTGGCGCTGTCACATCATCGTTAAGGGGGGTGTGCTACACTATCTTAAAACTGGGCGTCGGTCCCCCTTATCTATAAGCACCCTTAAGATTTTCACCATTTTCAAAACTTTTTGCGGCAAACTATTGGCCAGCTCGAGTTACGTGCAGGCGCCCAGTTTGGCGCTGTCACATCATCGTTAAGGGGGGTGTGCTACACTATCTTAAAACTGGGCGTCGGTCCCCCTTATCTATAAGCACCCTTAAGATTTTCACCATTTTCAAACCTTTTTGCGGCAAACTATTGGCCAGCTCGAGTTACGTGCAGGCGCCAAGTTTGGCGCTGTCACATCATCGTTAAGGGGGGTGTGCTACACTATCTTAAAACTGGGCGTCGGTCCCCCTAATCTATAAGCACCCTTAAGATTTTTACCACTTTCAAAACGTTTTGCGGCAAACTATTGGCCAGCTCGAGTTACGTGCAGGCGCCAAGTTTGGCGCTGTCACATCATCGTTAAGGGGATTTGCTACACTATCTTAAAACTGGGCGTTAGTGCCCATATACCATAAGCACTCTTAAGATTTTCACCATTTTCAAAACGTTTTGCGCGAAACAATTGGCCAGCTCGAGTTACGTGCAGGCGCCAAGTTTGGCGCTCTCACATCATAATTAACGGGGGTGTGCACCACTATCTTAAAAGTGGGCGTCAGTCCCCCTATTCTATAAGCACACTTAAGATTTTCACCATTTCAAAACTTTTTGCGCCAACCTATTGGCCAGCTCGAGTTACGTGCAGGCGCCAAGTTTAGCCAAGTTTAACCCTAACCTAACGCTAAGCCTACCTAAGCCTAACCTAACGCTAAGCCTACCTAGGCCTAACCGAACGCTAAGCCTACCTAAGCCTAACCGAACGCTAAGCCTACCTAGGCCTAACGCTAAGCTAACCCTAACCCTAACCCTAAGCTAACCGTTACCCTAACTCTAAGTCCAAAAGGCTCCCCTCGTTCGAGGTCATGTTAGTGCAAGTCAAAAGGGCTCCCCTCTTTGCCTTGAGATGTTTCTGGTCAAATAACTCTAAGTCCAGAAAGTCTCCC
>NW_027671009.1:0-15000 GCF_964199315.1 Orbicella franksi
TCATACTACAATGCGTCTTTTTAATCTCACAATTAATGCGAGACATGTTTTACTTGTTTCTTTGTCTATTGCAGAGACCTATCGGGAAATAAATATATGTTACTTGCCGACTGGGTGGTCCGTATGGTGAAAAACTGTGACCGTAGTCTTGAAAATGCTGCCCGAGGCCGCAGGCCGAGGGCAGCATTTTCAAGTCCGAGGTCACAGTTTTTCACCATACGGACCGACCCTAAGCTGGCAAATAACATGTTTATTTTTTTCTCCTGCGGTAAATTGGTTTTACAGATTACAAATGGGTTTGTTTACGCAACTCTTGTCACTGAATCGGCTTTCACGCCGTCTACTAACGATTTGTAAAAAATCTCGGCAACGAGCGAGTAACTCAGATAGTACACAAAGAAAGATGTATTAAAGAACAGATTTTTTTTGAACTACTTTATGTTAGTTGCATTTATTTCACCAGTTAAGTTCTCCAAAATTGTTTTTGCGGTGTGAAATTTCGTGCGAAGTTTGAAGTTTTACTACAAAAACAATTTCTGTCAGTCGTTGCTTTTAAAATCACTTGAAATCAGACTTTTCTACCGTAAATTGAATAGCAGAAAGCGAGGAAATTCTTTAAGTGTATTCGACAGAAATTCTCCTAAATACAGCAACGATCAGCGAGGTAAACTCGACTGAAATTGACTCAAATTTTACGGCGAGAAAAACACAGGATTACGCACCATCACAGCGCCAAGCTACAAACAACCCAGCACACTTTCACAACTTCAAAACACTCAATTTAATTTACTTACAGTGACTTTCCTTGCCATTTTAAAGTGAACAGAGATAAACTTTCGTTGATTAATCGTCGATGGACGTGTAAAAAAGACAAAAGATTGACAACTACCGCCAACTTTTAGGAGCGAAATTTAGGCTGCGAAGAAAAAATCCGGCCCGTGGGCCGTATTGTAAAAAGCTGGACCGGTCACGTGCGTATGATTAGCCAATCAAATTCGAGGATTTAGGAATCCGGCCAGCTCAGATGCTTGAGAAAAAGATAATATTCGGAATTTGACAGTGAATGTTTTCTCCGGTTTAGTGAACTTAAGACTCCTGTAATTATATCGATTGACGTTTTAAATAGCAAATGCTTAATTCTAATTACATCGTTCAAGTTGTAATATAATTCGGCATTTTCCGAATTTTCCTCTCGAAAGGCTGGACAATTGCTATGATAGGTAAACCCAAGGGTTTTATGATTATTTTATGTACAAAATGAAAGACTGTTTTAGTGTTCCTATCGAGTTGTAGCAACACGAGTAGAAGTGTACAAGAACGAGAAATTCTTTGGGAACACGAGCCGATACGCATGCACGGAGCTTAAAAATTTTGCCAAAGTTCTTACAGTGTGTTTAGTGTTGTTGTTATTTTCGGACATAAACGAAAAACTGCATCTTAGTACGAGTTAACTCTAGTCAGATTGGATTTATCTTTAAGGCCAGAAAAATGCATTAGTCAAAGTTTGACGTAGAATTCGATGGAAAAAAATGTCCTTATTTTATCGTGTTCAGAGATATTATCTGACGCAAGTGGACTGAACTTGGTAATAGAGGGTGTTTTCAAAATTTTCCACATGGACAAAAGACGGTTTTGCATTTTCATTTTTCGTCACTGTACGTGACTGAAAGCTTAAGACATTTAAAGTTTTCGAAATCACTTTCAGTAATGTCAAATACATTCTAAATGAGTGGAGTCGTGTCTATTTATAGTCGAGCCGTCTTCGCAGAAATCATGTCCTGAAAAATGAGAAGTTATCCTTACCGGAGGATAACATACCTTACACGGCAAGAAGTCTGAATATGCTCACCAGAGGAATAATCTTATGTGCACTTCTGCTGCTTGAAAGAAGGGAGGGACGTCGAGTCGTCATAACCCGAAACAACTCGACGAAATTTGCTGTTCAAGAAGTCGACTTTACTAATGATAAGTTTTAAGCGAAACACGTGTGCAAACAAAATAAAACCGCGCACAATTGAACTAAAACAAAAGAAATGAAAAATAAAATGATGCAATGTATGTCTTGTTCTATGAACGAAAGCAGTCTTAAATATACTTTTAGGCATGTGATACATTTTAAGCGATACCCTCGTAGACACAAATAACACTACGAACGCGTGCAATGTATATCTCGTTCTACAAACCAGTGCAGACAAATAATGTATGTTTCAGGTAAAATACTCATGTAAACAAGCGAAATTACAAACGCATACAAAGTAAAAAATAAAATGAAATACTAATGATGATAATAAAAACTATATCATCATCATAACATTAATTAACATATTCCATACAAATTGGTATATACAAGGTAAAAGTAAGTAAAAGAAATAAACTATTAAAACCTATTTCAACAGTGTTTACATAATGGCTCCCTCCTGGGTTTCAACGTTAATATCGGTATATTACGAGGTAAAAGTAAATAAAAGAAATAAACTATTAAAACCCATTTCAACAGTGTTTACATAACGGCTCCCTCCTGGGTTTCAACGTCAATATCAATGTTCTTAAAGTCACAAAAGGCTTTCCTTCTAGCTCTTGAACCTCTTAGGCAGATTAGTGCGGATCTTAGTAAAGCGAAGGATGTCCTTGCTCTTATCCAGGAGATTGTTTTAGCATAATGTTCTCCTTTCTTGATGGAGATCAGCTGCGCCAGTCTGGAATGGTATTGCAAGCACTCGTTTCCCATGCCGCCTGTTGACGTGAAAATAAGGGATGTAAAAGTTCCTTGTTCGATATCCAAAACCCTCCTCGCGTAAAGGCGTTTCTTCTCGTTCTCATAATCGCGGTATATCTGTTGGAGCTCTAGGTCCCTATACGAATCAGCATTAGGGTGACAAACCCTCACGTCAAAGAATGCTGATCGTTGGTTCTCCCAGAACCCGCGCGCATGAATATCTAATCTCGCATCTGGAGCTCGATTAGAACCTCTTCCCAGCTGTTCACCCGAGATGTCTTGCAGGACAGGCTCAATAATAATAATAATAATAATAATAATAATAATAATAATAATAATAATAATAAATAAAAATACGTGTAACACTACTGTAAAGTGTAAACCAAGCCGAGAGAGAATTATGCTCCATGAATGTATAGCTGGCGCATACAAAACGAACCTGCACTAGGCATGCCTCGTTCTATCATTGTGTGCAGATTAAAAAGTGACACGTCTTTTTTATGGAAACACATATGCGTATGCAATCTCTAGCTCAACACAAGAAACTTTAACATGTATGCATGTGTACTGACCTTGTTCCAAAGGCCTGCAACGCGGAATATAAACAGAGTGACGATCCAACAAGATCGTGATGACCTTCACGTCTTAGAATGTTGCGGAAATAGTAAAGACATGGATTTAGACTGAATGAAAGCACCCAGAGGGAAAGCGAATTTTACTATTTGGAAGCAAACATTATGCAGGAAAACAAAAGCATATTTGTTAACAAGCCTATCTTTGACTGGCTTTTTTTTTACTCCTTGTCAATGAAATTTTGCGATTTTAAAATCTTAAGCAGTTAAATTTGGAAGTTCTAGAGATCTGTTTTTTTTCTGTTCTGCGTTTTTTCGCCGTTTCAAAAATCTTTTGCTTTTATCTTTGGCAGTTCAATTTTATTGACAACAGAACAACATGAAAAAAGTTATTTGCTGGGTTTGGACGGTCCACCTCGAGAGAAATTTTGCGCTAGGCTTTGAAACAACCTTCCGTCGGCTTTCGGTCTCGGGCCGTACTCAAAACCGCGCTCAGGTAAAGATACTTTCGATAGGGACCTCCCGCCGACAAATATCATACATTTATTTATTTATTTTTTTTTCCAAGAGACACACGGTAACGAATCTCGCAATCTGATTGGTTTTTAACGCGGTCCGGAATTTCCTATCTCTGACCATGGCATGCTATCAATACAGATGTGCCCGTAACCATAGAAATAACGAAATTAAGGCCAAGCGGAAATATTTTGCTGCAAATCTTCATCATCTTCTTGTAGTAAATCGAAACCTAGAAAAAGTGGCATTTACTTAACAATCTGTTCTCACGACATCCAAACAAGGTAAAGAATATTTCGGAAAATAAAATTAGAGAACAACGATAACTGAATCTCCTGCGATGGCCGAAGTATTAAATCTGTATTTCTCTAGCATTGGTGAGAGACTAGCCTCACAAATACCGTCGTTTAACATAGAACCTGAGTCCTATATCGAGCCAACTGAAACTACCTTTTCTATGAAAGCTTCGGCAGTGAACGTAGTTCGCAAACTGTTACTAAAACGTAATGAAAGGAAAGCTATGGGCCTAGATAACAATCCAAATAAGTTTTTGAAAATGGCTGCCAACATAGTGGCACCATCGCTCACACAAATAATTATAGAGTCAATTAGCACTGGTTTGTTTCCAACTTAGTGGAAATTAACAAGGGTGACCCCTATTTTCAAGAAGAGAAAAAGGGATGACCCAAACAACTTGCGACCAATTCCTCTCATTCCGACAGTCGCAGAATTTTTGGAAATAAATTATGTACGACCAGCTTTATGAATATTTTACCGTTAACAACTTACTAACTCACTGCCAATCTGGATTTCGATCTCTACATAGTATACTTACTGCATTGATTGAAGCCACAAATAGCTGGTCGGTCAACATTGACAGTGGTCAACGGTGTTATCTTTATCGATCTCAAAAAGGCCTTTGATACCATTGACCATAGCCCCCTCATACGGAAGCTGCATAAATGTGGTGTTGACAAGAGTAGTCTCAAATGTTTTGAATCATATTTCTTCGACAGTAGCCAAAACTGCAGCATAAATGGCCATTTGGCGGGCGTTGCCCTAGTTTCTTGTGGTGTCCCAGAGGGTAGCAACCTTGGACCCCTGTTACTCTTAGTTTACATTAATGGTCTGTCCAATAATCTCAGTTCAGCCTCTGCGAGGATGTTCGCTGACGACACAAATATAACCATAGCGGCCAGTGCAATAGCTGACCTTGAAATTGTCGTTAACTTAGAGCTAAGAAAACTTATTTGCTGGCTTGTGATCA
Source organism: Orbicella franksi (assembly GCF_964199315.1). Classification (NCBI taxonomy): domain Eukaryota; kingdom Metazoa; phylum Cnidaria; class Anthozoa; order Scleractinia; family Merulinidae; genus Orbicella; species Orbicella franksi. The sequence continues at coordinate 5,072 of NW_027671009.1, forward strand.
ATATGCTAAGCCTTAATGTTTTTAAGACTGAATTTGTGGTAATTGAGTCAAATTAACGAATACGTGCTCTCTGGAATAACCAAATTACTACTCATATCGCCGGAAAATCGAACGAAAAAGTTAAAGAAGCCAAATCAGTTGGCTTGGTAATTGACGAACACCTTTCATGGACAAGGCATATAGACGAAATGAGCAAGATCAGAAGATATCCTCAGCCATAGGCGCCCTTAAAAGTGTAAGATTATTCATCTCTGAAAGTGCCGCTCTCCAAGTTCTACCAAGCGTTGATTTTACCCCACTTTGGCTATTGTAGCTCTGTTTGGGATAAAGTCAACGTTACCTTAAGAAAGTTCGCGCGAAAATTTTCCAGTCGACGGATTCTTTTGATTCCTTTATAGTGCGGTACGGTGTGTAATCCCGTAGGACTTTCATGCCGAAATTGATTTTTTCGCTGTTTTGCACTTATTTTGGGCTGAACAATAAGATTCCGATGGGGTTCAAATTTTCCGATCCCGTCTTCCCATGTTTCTGGCTACTCTAAGGCTTTAATTTATGCTAATTTATGCTAATTAGATGCAAAAAAGTCTTGAGAATATCTTTGCTCTTAGATTCAAGATACAGGGACCAAACGTTGTACGAAACTTACTCTTGATGACGTACATCGTATGACTTGACTTTCTTACCATGGTAACCAGCGATGACGTCAGGTTTAACTACCTGCTATTTTGGTGGCGGCCATCTTGGCTCCACCATCTTGGATTTTCGAACTCTCATTTTTCTAAAGCAAAACAGTGAATTTTAAATGAACTTTAACTAACGAATGATTTCCGTTATGAGCGATGTCCAGTTAAGTGCAGATCTTTCTTTTATTTTCCTTTTTTGCTAAACGCCTGTACTCTTTCAGTTTCTCATGGGAAAATATCATTGACTTTTGTTAGTCCCATAGTAACAATGCAGACGCTTTTCGTCTTCTCTCTGTTATGTATAATACTAATCTACAGTTCCGTTAAAAGTGTTCGTGCATAAAATGTGACTTAAGTTCTTATGCACTAAGACCATCCTCGTCATCAACTTGTGTGCCGTCTGCGAATGGATTTGTACAGGTTTTTCCAACGCATTAACAAAGAGGAGTGCATGGAATTCCGTTCTTGAAACAGCTACAGAGTCCCCCCGCAGTCTGACTTGCAGCCGCATTTGGTAAGTTCGATAACAGCTTGGGGTGCAGGGAGAGAGAAGCATATAACGGGCACGTATGCTCCTTAGTTTTCGCTCCAGCCGTTCTCTTTAATGTGGGGAAGATCTGGGCAGCTGGAGGTATAGGATTTGTGACGCATGGCTATGAAGTTTGCGCGCTTGATGGCATCATCTCACCTTCCAAGTTACTGAGTCAAAAGAGCTCCCATCGAAGTTCAGGAAGGGTGGTAGGTCCCGCTTTGCAGTACACTTGGCAGACAAATTTCTCTAGGTCTTTAACTTGAGTTGGCAGTTCTCCGTTGGCTAACTGGTTTTGGATAAGACCCTCACCAAGCTCTCTGAAACAATCGATCGCGAGATGGTCTTCATCGAGTGTCATGTAAGCTTTCACCCAGGAATTCTTCGTGATACCAACAAACTTCTCTCCCCAGTCGGATCCGATGAAGTGGTGCAATCTAATCAGACCTTGACACTTGTGTATTCCAATCGCTTGAACTCGCTGAGTAACATCAATCTCTCTGTAGTTTGCACCTTTGCCTGTGAAAAATTCAGGCCATTCAGGTTTCCATGACGTCCCCTGGAAATCAAGTTGAGTAGCAGGACTAGTACGTCAGTGTCCGGAGAGGATACACAAATCTCTTGCGACAAATGCTCATCTAGTGAACACAACACCTGGTTAGGGATCAGCAGGTGTTGCGTTCACTAGACGAGCGCAACAAAATCAAACTACATTTGATTTTGTTATTGTAAACCATGACCAGCTTGATGATTGTGTTGCTGGAGAAGCGCGCTAATAATCCATTGGCGAACAAAGTGACCAGTCTCAGCTTTTTCATAGCGCCTCATAAGGAGTGCTTAGAAGATTGCAACAGTTTGTCTTAAACAAATCCTCCAATCGCTTTTGGCCCTTCTCTGCGTAGCACAGGATATCTTCCTTTGCTTTTTCAGGCACAAGAGCTAACGACAACACACTCTTCAAGGGAGACTCAACTGTAAATGAGTTGCATTCGCAGTGCAGCTCTATCGACTGGCGGAGTTTCTTAGCGTTTTTTCGCGTCCTTACAGCAACATCCCAAGACAGCTGATAGTGTTCGTTCCGCTCAGAAGCCTCGGACGCGTTTTATTGCTTTACCATATGGTAGAGATGCAGTGACGTGACAAGAAGGTGATCTAGGGCGGCTTCGTCTTGACTTAACCCGAACATACCTCCGTGGCGCTCTAATACTTTGATCTCCTGTTCTAGCGTCTGATCTGTGAACAACCTCGTGAACGGGATCTCTGACTTCGCTCAACAAAATCCTCGGACTTCAATGCCTCGTATGTCATAAGGTCCTCATGCTCGAGTGCGTTCATCTGCGCGAGGTGGACTGGCATTAGCGGAGCGCAGTTGAGGAGATCGTGCGCGAAGAAGTACTTTATCAGGCATTCCATCGCTATCAGGTAGCCTTCCCAGTCCCCAGAGCGGCAAGGATGGATGAGCTGTAACAGGTTGTGCAATTACTTGAGGTACTCTATCATAAATCGCGCAAGATTTCAAGTCCTTGTTCTTCACGGTCTTGTGGTTTGACCCTTTCAGAGTACCAGGGCTGGATGTCGTCATAGATGTTAACCATTTCTGGACTACGCTCGTGGAAGGCCTCTTTAAAGGATACGAAGATACGAATAGAGTGTTTCATTTTATCCAGATGTTCACCATTCTCTGCGTTAGCCTTGCCTAAATAATTTCCATCACAAACTTGCCATCGGGAGGAAAAAACTAAACTTCATTATGCCCATCACTGTGCTTCCTGCGCTCACGATTTCGATTTGGCAAATGTGAAATGCCACGTCTAAATCAAATGCCGCATGTTTTTAATTCGAAGCGACTCAAATTGGTATATGATTCGGCGCATATGTAATTCGACATCCAAACCAGGCCTACGTGAAATACAAAAAAAGAACAGCTGTAAAACTCCAAACTCTAGGCGTGTTTCGTAATTTTAAGTCCTGAAAAGAAACTCGTCAGTTCGCGCAGCACATGCTATCATTCGTTACTTAGGGTGCGTTTCTTTGTTAAGATCATTCCGCAGTATTGCACTGCGCATCCCTAGTGCGCATAATTTCACACGTGATTAGCGCGCGCGCATTACAAAATGGCGGCTTTTTCTTTACGGCTGGACCTCGCCATAGAGGTAAATCGTCATTTCCTCGAAAACGAGCACGGTGACCTATCATTTTTTTTTCTGTTGTTTTGAATTGAAAAATAAATTTCTCTGTGTAAAATAAATATGAACCAATTCTCAGTGTAGAACAAGAAACAATCGTCGGAAGCGTGAATTTAGCAAGCAATTGTAACTATAATCATGGTGCTATTATAAGAATTTATTGGGTACAAACAACGTACTGTTGCTTCTAAACGATTATCGGGACCCCTCATTTTTATTTCAAAATTTAAGTTCCTATAATATAAACAATCAATAGGCAAAGTTTGACAAAAATCTCAGTGCAGGTTCTGTTTCAGCGGAATGACCTTATAAAACAACCAAGATTGGACTGTTAAATCCGAAAACGAATTTTGCGTTTCTTTACTAAACAGATCAATCCGAGATCACTCAGATCATGGTGCATCAAAGGAACCGAAAACTGCTTGCCCAGAGTGGACTCTTCGGTTCCTTGATCCGAGGGATCTTGGATTAATCTGTTTAGAAAAGAAACGCAAAATCCGTTTTCGGATTTAAGAATCCAATCTTGGATTTTCTTAAAGAAACGCACCCTAAAAGTTTATTAAAAATGCACTGTTTTCCTTTAGAAGTATGAGAGTTTGAAAATCAAAGATCGCGGATCCAGGATGGCCAAAATAGTTGGTAGTTAATCCTGACGTCATCGCTGGTTGCCACGGTAACCAATCTAAGTCATACGACGAACGTCATCAAGAGAGAGCTTTGTGTAAAGTTTGGTCCCTATACCTTGAATCTAAGAGCAAAGACATTTGCAAAACTTATTTTTGCATCTAATTAGCTACATTAGAAAAAATTTAGTCCTTGAGAACCCAGAAACATGGGAAGACGGAATCGGAAAATTTGAACCCCATCGGATTCTTACATTCGACCCAAAATTAGTGCAAAATAGCGAAAAATTCAATTTCGGCACGAAAGTCCTACGGGAGCGATTTTTCGGACATACCGGACCGTACTATTACTGCACTCAGATAATGAGATACTTGTGTTAGAAATGCGAAAAAAAAAAACAAAACAAAACAAAAAAACAAAATTGGGGTCACCGACTTCGTTTCAGAGATAAAGCGTGTGGAAAACTACCCTGATTTTGAAAAAATTAGCACACTTAATTTAGCATGGTCTACGCGGGTTTAAAGTTTAAGACACCCAAGGTGAATCAATGAAGGTAAACGATCTTATTACATCTTATTTTATAGAAGTGGATCTGTTGCGTAAATAATTCCAAATGATGCCAACGTTTTCACAAAACACAGATTTCACCCCACAGATAAACGAAGAGCTAAAAAGAACGGAATTCGACAGTGCATTTTTCACTCCAAAATAGGCTGCCAGGGTCATTACCAAGTCCAGTTATGACACAAGTGCAAGCTTGTTTTGTTTAATAGACTCCGCTTGAAAAATCTTTCCACACGCGGAAAAAAAAAAAAAAAGATTAAGGCAATGTAGATGTTTAAACTGAACAATTGGGTGAGTGGGGTCGGGGGTGGAGGTGGGGGGCTTACTCCGGCGTTCCTGCAAACTTACTTAACATCCGCAGTACACCGTATAATCTAAGAAATTCTGAGCTCAAACTAGACTTGCCCAAGCCGCGCACAGACTACTGCAAGCGTGGCTTTGGCTAAAGCGGGGGGCGTTATTATGGAATACTGCCCGCTTATTTACGGAAATCAGACTCTCTCCGACGCTTCAAAACGGAAATTGACCAACTTTATAACAACTGTCAATCAGGCTCCCACACGGCAATCTTGTAAAACAATGTGCTTACAACTGAACTCCTTTTTTATACTATAATAATAATTTACTGAAGATTTTACCGTGTTGAAATAAATAAAGTATGTAATTTTGTAAGGTATTAAACGGGGAGAAAAGAGAGGTAAAATTTGTTGTGTTGATCAATTTTCGTTTGTAAAATAGCGGCAATCCCCCACCTTTTCCGTTTTCATACTTCCATCGACGATTAATCTACACAAGTTTATCTCTATTCACTATAAGTCACTATAAGTAAATTCAAAGGAATCTTTTAAGGTTGTGAGTTTTTTTGGTGGTGCGCTGTAATTGGGCGTAATCTTGTGCTTCTCACGACGTACAATTTTAAATTATAAAAACTAAGTCAATTTCAGTCGAGTTTACCTCTTTGATCGTTGGTTGGTTAGAGGTGAACTAAAAGCAATAAATGTTAATTTGTAAGATATGTATCTCTTCTTTAACGCATGCTTCTGTGTCTAGTATGTAAGTTAGTCGTCGCTAAATTCCAATTGCATCGTTCAACTTGAAATATAACTCTCCATTTTCATGATCATATTGTAGCCAGCAGTAACTTTGACAGTCTCAGTACAACAAAATGGAGGACCATAGCTTACGAATGTTTATGAGTATCTTTCATATTCAGGCCCAATTCCTTTCGAGAGCTGAAAAACAAATGTGAAATCGAAATTGCAAGGCCTCAAAGTGTCCGCGGTTGCTTACAAGAACGAGTAAGCACTGAGTTTGTACGGCAGTTCACACGGGTTTTGTGAAGGCGGTCGTAAGTTGACCTGTCCGCTTACGAGAGTGTCCGTTCAGGGAAGTTCCATTGTATCTGGTTAGACCTATGGTGTATAGGATCAATTCTAATAAAAGTAAACTTTATTATCATATTAAAAAGTGTATCCATATTCTCACCACTATTGCTAGATATATATATATACTTTACTCGTTTCTTTATCTATAGCAGATACTTATCGAGAAATAATATCTGAAATTTGAAAGAAAAAGTTTTCTTCGGTTAGAGCAAGGCTTCACCTTTTAATGCCATATTCCTCAATGTTAATCTGATCTAAGTAAACATTCAGTTGAATCAGGATAAACAAGGAAATGCCCACACCACCCCACCAATACCCTCTTTTTCTCCACATTTGGTCAGGAAGGTGGCGGTTGGAGGATGGTCGATGATATCCTCTTTTGATTCTTCTTCTACGAAGTCACGTAGAGATTATTTGTCATAGAAAATATGAAATGTGGTTATTGTTAAATCAGTTTTCTAATAACGAAAGGAAAAAAACCTCGCTCTGATGAAACAGAAGAGGGCTGAAGTAGCAAAAACTGTCGGCATGAGCTTCTTGTTTTAGGCTGTCTAAGGTCACCAACCGTCTGCCAGTTTTAGTCACTATTATTTGTAAATACTCATGGTACTTTCTGGTACGCTTTAGTAGCATATCAGGTGAGTTTGCTCGATTGACGACCGAAACCTTACAAACCTGTTATGCTGAGGAAGCGTTACAAACAGGGCATGATTCGGTATTTACTCTTCCGAAATTCGGCCAAGTGACCATGATAACGCAGCCATATCAGGTCAGTGACTTGATATCACACGGTGTCAGGAGAGTAGGCACGGTTTCTGATCTGCTGATTGCTAATTTGGGTGCGTTAGATCATCAAATCGAAGACAGGCAAAAACGAGCGGTCTGAGTTTATTCAATAGAAGTACGGCATCTATTGCGAGTTTTATTCCAAAATGTTTTTTTTTTAGAAGAATTACCACGCTGGTGTTGTGTGTTATTTATTTATTTATTTATTTAGTTTATTATTCATTTATTTATTTATTTATTTTTTGATTCAATGACAGGAAAAGCTTTCTTTCAATCATTATGATGGACTCACCCCAAAGTCTGGCTTCCCATAAATTGTAAATTGGCCTCAGGTTTTAGTGAAAGTCGGCATATCCATGTCAATTTCTCAGTGTTATTCTAATCTAAACAAAACCTTCCAACATAGCGATAAACAAGCAAATGCCACTCCACCTCATCTAAAGACATGAAAACTATTCTCCATCCAGAATTTAGCCCTGAACCGAGAGAAGACCAAGGTACAAGGTACTTACCTTGCTCTTGCTCCAGAGGACAAGACGGTTGGAAATGTTTAAGTAATGATGTGTACCTTAAGAAATGATCAAATGAAAGTTAGGCGTTACAATATTATTTTACACTGTGTACTCTTAAACTCGATATTGATGCTATGTATTTTTTTTTTTTTTTTTTTTTGTACAAACTTTTGTTTTGGTCTATCGCAGATACCTGCAAGGAAGTAATATTCAGAATTTACAAGAAAATGTTTTCTCCGGTTTGGGGAGCTTGAAGAGGCTGTAAGTATATCAATCAGTGTTTTAAATTCTAATTGTTAAATTCCATTTACATCCTGGAAACACATATTTATTCATCGTTTTTAAACTGGTGTTTTTGTCTATCGCAGACACCTACAAGGAAGTAATATTCAGAATTTACAAGAAAATGTTTTCTCCGGTTTGGGGAGCTTGCGGTATCTGTAAGTATATCACTCAGTGTTTTAAATTCTAATTGTTAAATTCCATTTACATCCTGGAAACACATATTTATTCATTGTTTTTAAACTGGTGTTTTTGTCTATCGCAGACACCTACAAGGAAATAATATTCAGAATTTACCAGGAAATGTTTTCTCCGGTTTGGGGAGCTTGAGATATCTGTAAGTATATCAATCAGTGTTTTAAATTTTAATTGTTAAATTCCATTTACATCCTGGGAACACATATTTATTCATTGTTTTTAAACTGGTGTTTTTGTCTATCGTAGACACCTACAAGGAAATAATATTCAGAATTTACCAGGAAATGTTTTCTCCGGTTTGGGGAGCTTGTGGGAGCTGTAAGTATATCAATCAGTGTTTTAAATTCTAATTGTTAAATTCCATTTACATCCTGGAAACACATATTTATTCATTGTTTTTAAACTGGTGTTTTTGTCTATCGCAGACACCTACAAGGAAATAATATTCAGAATTTACCAGGAAATGTTTTCTCCGGTTTGGGGAGCTTGAGATATCTGTAAGTATATCAATCAGTGTTTTAAATTCTAATTGTTAAATTCCATTTACATCCTGGAAACACATATTTATTCATTGTTTTTAAACTGGTGTTTTTGTCTATCGCAGACATCTACAAGGAAATAATATTCAGAATTTACCAGGAAATGTTTTCTCCGGTTTGGGGAGCTTGTGGGAGCTGTAAGTATATCAATCAGTGTTTTAAATTCTAATTGTTAAATTCCATTTACATCCTGGAAACACATATTTATTCATCGTTTTTAAACTGGTGTTTTTGTCTATCGCAGACACCTACAAGGAAATAATATTCAGAATTTACCAGGAAATGTTTTCTCCGGTTTGGGGAGCTTGAGATATCTGTAAGTATATCAATCAGTGTTTTAAATTCTAATTGTTAAATTCCATTTACATCCTGGAAACACATATTTATTCATTGTTTTTAAACTGGTGTTTTTGTCTATCGCAGACACCTACAAGGAAATAATATTCAGAATTTACCAGGAAATGTTTTCTCCGGTTTGGGGAGCTTGAGATATCTGTAAGTATATCAATCAGTGTTTTAAATTTTAATTGTTAAATTCCATTTACATCCTGGGAACACATATTTATTCATTGTTTTTAAACTGGTGTTTTTGTCTATCGCAGACACCTACAAGGAAATAATATTCAGAATTTACCAGGAAATGTTTTCTCCGGTTTGGGGAGCTTGTGGGAGCTGTAAGTATATCAATCAGTGTTTTAAATTCTAATTGTTAAATTCCATTTACATCCTGGAAACACATATTTATTCATTGTTTTTAAACTGGTGTTTTTGTCTATCGCAGACACCTACAAGGAAATAATATTCAGAATTTACCAGGAAATGTTTTCTCCGGTTTGGGGAGCTTGAGATATCTGTAAGTATATCAATCAGTGTTTTAAATTCTAATTGTTAAATTCCATTTACATCCTGGAAACACATATTTATTCATTGTTTTTAAACTGGTGTTTTTGTCTATCGCAGACACCTACAAGGAAATAATATTCAGAATTTACCAGGAAATGTTTTCTCCGGTTTGGGGAGCTTGAGATATCTGTAAGTATATCAATCAGTGTTTTAAATTCTAATTGTTAAATTCCATTTACATCCTGGGAACACATATTTATTCATTGTTTTTAAACTGGTGTTTTTGTCTATCGCAGACACCTACAAGGAAATAATATTCAGAATTTACCAGGAAATGTTTTCTCCGGTTTGGGGAGCTTGTGGGAGCTGTAAGTATATCAATCAGTGTTTTAAATTCTAATTGTTAAATTCCATTTACATCCTGGAAACACATATTTATTCATTGTTTTTAAACTGGTGTTTTTGTCTATCGTAGACACCTACAAGGAAATAATATTCAGAATTTACCAGGAAATGTTTTCTCCGGTTTGGGGAGCTTGTGGGAGCTGTAAGTATATCAATCAGTGTTTTAAATTCTAATTGTTAAATTCCATTTACATCCTGGAAACACATATTTATTCATTGTTTTTAAACTGGTGTTTTTGTCTATCGTAGACACCTACAAGGAAATAATATTCAGAATTTACCAGGAAATGTTTTCTCCGGTTTGGGGAGCTTGTGGGAGCTGTAAGTATATCAATCAGTGTTTTAAATTCTAATGGTAAATTCCATTTACATCATCCCAACCCCAACCCTTGA
>NW_027671012.1:20000-22629 GCF_964199315.1 Orbicella franksi
AAGCGCTCCCCATGGCATTCCAAACGTGCGTCTGCATGTCAGAGTTACGAAAACGAAGAGATTTCCACGAAGATGACCGATGATTGCCGAAATTTCCCGACGAAAACCCGAAGCTCAAAGACCACACCCTAAAGAGCGCAAAATTGGGATTTTACACTTTTTCAAAACTTTGTGCGGCAAACTATTGGCCAGCTCGAGTTACGTGCAGGCGCCAAGTTTGGCGCTGTCACGTCATCGTTAAGGGGGGTGTGCTACACTATCTTAAAACTGGGCGTCGGTCCCCCTATTCTATAAGCACCCTTAAGATTTTCACCATTTTCAAAACTTTTTGTGGCAAACTATTGGCCAGCTCGAGTTACGTGCAGGCGCCAAGTTTGGCGCTGTCACATCATCGTTAAGGGGGGTGTGCTACACTATCTTAAAACTGGGCGTCGGTCCCCCTATTCTATAAGCACCCTTAAGATTTTCACCATTTTCAAAACTTTTTGCGGCAAACTATTGGCCAGCTCGAGTTACGTGCAGGCGCCAAGTTTGGCGCTGTCACATCATCGTTAAGGGGGGTGTGCTACACTATCTTAAAACTGGGCGTCGGTCCCCCTTATCTATAAGCACCCTTAAGATTTTCACCATTTTCAAAACTTTTTGCGGCAAACTATTGGCCAGCTCGAGTTACGTGCAGGCGCCAAGTTTGGCGCTGTCACATCATCGTTAAGGGGGGTGAGCTACACTATCTTAAAACTGGGCGTCGGTCCCCCTATTCTATAAGCACCCTTAAGATTTTCACCATTTTCAAAACTTTTTTGCGGGAAACAATTGGCCAGCTCGAGTTACGTGCAGGCACCAAGTTTGGCGCTGTCACATCATCGTTAAGGGGGGTGTGCTACACTATCTTAAAACTGGGCGTCGGTCCCCTATTCTATAAGCACCCTTAAGATTTTCACCATTTTCAAAACTTTTTGCGGGAAACGATTGGCCAGCTCGAGTTACGTGCAGGCGCCAAGTTTGGCGCTGTCACATCATCGTTAAGGGGGGTGTGCTACACTATCTTAAAACTGGGCGTCGGTCCCCCTATTCTATAGGCACCCTTAAGATTTTCACCATTTTCAAAACTTTTTGCGGGAAACGATTGGCCAGCTCGAGTTACGTGCAGGTGCCAGGTTTTGGCGCTGTCACATCATCATTAAGAGGGCGTGTGTTCTACTAAATTAAAACAGGGTGTCGGTCCCCTATAGTATAAGCACCCTTAAGATTTTCACCATTTTCAAAACTTTTTGCGGGAAACTATTGGCCAGCTTAAGTTACGTGCAGGCGCCAAGTTTAGCCAAGTTTAACCCTAACCTTCACCCTAACTCTTACCCTAACCCTAAACTCTAACCCTAGGGTTACCCTAACGCTAAGCCTAACCCTAAACTCTAACCCTAGGCTTACCCTAACGCTAACCCTAAGTCCAAAAGGCTCACCCACTCAAAAGCCAATAAAACAAAAACCAAAAAAGCAAAGCGCAATTGCCCAAACATCTTTCCAATCAAATTACGACAAGTCCACAAAGTAAACCGTCCGAAAGGGACCTGGCCCAAAAATTTCAAGCACTCCAAAAGGCTCCCCGAGTCAAACCATTTCAAACCAGAGGAGCCTTTCGGACTTAGAAAAAATTTCCACTGCCAGCTCCCAAGCGAGGGGAGCCTTTTGGACTTTAAAAAAAAATTCACAGTCACGTCCCAGACCAGACGTGGCCTCCTTTCCATCACTCGGCTGCCACAAGCTAGCCCAAGCCTGCAGGCACCACTTCTTCCTTGGCACCCTCCGGCCAGTGGCAGACGAGGGGAGCCTTCTTGGACTTCAAGAAAAAAAAAGACATGTTTTTAACAAATCTTAGAACAAAGGCTTAATCTCAGAAGATCGTAGCAACAAGGCTACTCTACAACTTACAATACCCCGTTCTTTATTTAAGTCGTCTGCAAAGGATTTATCTCCAGAAACATTAGAATTTGCTATCGGTAGTGCCTTGGAGGTTCTTGTCCTCCTTGGCACCTTGGGACGCATGAGGACCGAAGTCCTCTATTCTGGTTCGCCTAAAGTTCTCTGGAGGTAATCATCGTTGCTTTCTAGCACGGATTCTGACTTAGAGGCGTTCAGTCATAATCCAACAGATGGTAGCTTCGCACCATTGGCTTTTCAGCCAAGTGCAAATGCCAATTGTCTGAATCTGCGGTTCCTCTCGTACTGAGCAGAATTACTATTGCAACAACACTTCATCAGTAGGGTAAAACTAACCTGTCTCACGACGGTCTAAACCCAGCTCACGTTCCCTATTGGTGGGTGAACAATGGGGCATCAGAGCCCAAGGGCTCCGATGATATCTCCCCCGAAGGAGGTGCTGACCCGAAGGTCGAAGAACTGTTCAGCACCGCCAAGGAACACTTGCCAGGTGTCAACCGTACGATTGTGAGGGAAATTGCTTTCCTTAATGTAATGGTACTAGGTCCAGGGCAAATCTATTAAGAAGATAAGCTCTTGCAACTACTTAACCATATGTGGCATCTTGCTCATCAGGCGCTATACATGCCGCTTGGGCCTTTATTAGGAAGAGTATGAGATCGTCAGCAAAGGTATGAGGAACCAGGCTGGG
>NW_027671015.1:5000-32500 GCF_964199315.1 Orbicella franksi
CCGCCCCTTGCTCCCACGATAGCCTTTCTGCTTATGTGTACTTTTATTATGCTGCCTTTTTCGTGGCCCTCACCTTTACTAGAGCTTAAATTACTTTTAAATCGTCGGTATGACGACTTTATATACTTTATGAATGACTATTATGTTATGATGTAGTTAATTATTAGTTAGTAATTTATCAATTAAAAGCGGCCACGACACATGGCCAAATTATTATCCCAGCAGGTTGCTGTCGTTATTTTAAGCGCTCTAACGAACAGAGCTCGACTGCTGGCTTAAATCAGTCGTGTAGTCAATATGATTGAAAACCACTCGATGGAAGGGGGCATAAAACGCGCAATAAACGCCGTACTTCTATCGAATAAACTCAGGCCTTTTTTTATTCGCCTGTCTTCGATTTGATGATCAACCGCACCCAAATTAGCAATAAGCAAATCGGAAACCGTGTATATTGTCCTGAGACGGTGTGACATCAAGTCACTGACCTGATATGGCTACGTTATCATGGTCACTTGTCCAAATTTAGGAAAGTAAATACCAAATCATACCTTATTTGTTATGCTTCGGTAGCATAGCAGGTTTGTTTGGTTTCGATCGCCATGGGTATTTTGGCGAGGCTACGAACCATGGGTCGACCAAACTCTCCTGATATGCTAACCAAAGCGTATCAGAAAGTACGATTAGTATTTACTAAAACTGGCAGACGGTTGGCGGCCGTAGGCAGCCTAAAACAAACGAGGAACCAGTCACTTAACTAACAGCACATGCCGACAGTTTTTGCCAATTCAACCTTCTTTTGCTGCATCAAAGCGAGGTTTTGTTTTTTTATTTACACCTGGTCGCATTTTGAACCGCTTACATGATGCAAGTGTAACAATTTCTCGTTCTCCCACAGTTCCACTTGTGTGTCTACAACACGATAGGAAATAGGAACTGTTTCCTATTTCATAAACGAATAAAATAATAAACTGACTAAGAGAGTAACTTTCTACCTTGGTTTGACCTCATTTTAATGTCCTTATCAAGTAAAACTTGCCGAAGGCATTGACTACGGCCACAGGCCGAAGGTTGAGAGCATTTTTTTTTTTGCTTTTTTTTTGGAATTTAGTGATCAAAATCGGCAAAGAACATTTTAATTTTTTCATTTTTGAAAAAAACTGCAAAAGATAATATCCAAAAAAATATTAAAATGCTGGAAATACGCGAAGAAAAGAAAAAGCCATTCAATTGCCCCTGTATACTCAAGAAGGCATTTGAAAGCGAATAAAACATTTTTCTTTTAAGTTTCCATTTCATAGAACATCCAAGGATAACAGCCAAGGATTTTAAAATTGCAAAAAATACATGTAGGGTAAATATTTTCTCTTTAAGTTTCCATTTAATAGAACTTGCAAAACTAACAGTAAAGAATGTTGAAATCGCAAGAAATCCTAGCAAGAAATTCTTGTTGTTTTCATGTAAAATAATTGCTTCTGGATAACATTTGCTTTCACTTTCGAATCTTTTATTATCCGAATCAATGCTTTTTTTTTAATTCTGCGTTCTTTTTAAGTTTTTGTTTTGTTTTCTTTTTCACTGCATAAAATCGTCTGTATAAGGAGCCTTCCTCAGGTTGTACACAGTCAGTATATCTATTGGTATAAGACAAATATAAGGATGCGGCAGGATGTATAAGGTCCGTATAATGATCAGTATATTTCAGGGTTGGCCAAGAAAAATACCAGGATCTTATACACTTGTGGCAGGATTCCTTATATGTCATTATACATGTCAGTATACATCATGTATACTGTGTGAAACAGGAGGTATACTGGCAGGTCTGTGGAAGGTGTGTATACGGAATTTTACAGTTGTGGCAGGATTCCTTCTATGTCAGGTCAAATGTCAGCATACAGTACGTATACTGGGAAAATCAAGGGGTATACTGAACGTGGCATGGACGGGATGTGTACTGATTTCGTATATCTTATGGAAAATGACCCCTTGTTTTTAGCTACAATGAAATCTGTTTTCGGGATTTCTATTGGCAGGTTTTATTGGTATTCATTTTCAAATCGTCGTAAACAAACACCATTTACTTGTGTTCCTCTCTGCTGTTTATTTAACATTTGCAAATAAAAATCTACTTGATTACTATCTTCATGATCTCCTGAATGTGGTCGAAGCTATTTCATGCTTCTTTAAGTCTTAGTCTACATGGAGTTAGGACTGTAATCGAGTCTTAGTCTACACGGAGTTAGAACTGTAATTGTGATAAGCAACAAAACAACTATTTTACACATAAAGTAAAATGTCTTCCAATGACGTTTCGGGTACACGTCGAAATAAGTTAAAGCAATATAATTTAGCAAACTTCATCAAAATTTAAATCTGCATCATCTACACTCTGATCACTTCGTTGTCATTTCTGTCAAAGGAAAAAAAAAAAAACAAGTCAGCTTTAGTTCTATGACGTAGAGGATAAGGTTTAAGTAAATGACAAACAAAAAAGAGGAGTGGAATTTCTTAAATACCCGAAAAAAATTGCTTCCCAGACTTGTACAGACAGTATTATTCTGTATATGTGACCGTGAACGGGAAAACGTACCTTAACGCTTATCCGTTAAACGGCCGCTAACGGACGGATAGCTAACGGATAGTTAACGGCCTTCACAACATTCTAACGTTTTGTCCTAACGTTCTAACGGTTATCTAATTGTGCCTAACGGATGATCAAAGCGTTCTAACGCTCTCTCCTAACGTTCTAACGGCTAACTAAGTATGCCTAACGGATGAAGAACACGTTCTAACGGTTGCACAGTTTGTTCTAACGGATGACTGAAGCCGTTTAACGGTTGTCTAACGGCCTACATCTAAGGACGTTTAACGGTTGTCTAACGGTTTACATCTAAGGACTTTTAACGAACGAACAGCATAGCTTTCAGTCCAATGTTATAAACACATGCATAACCGTGCCAATCCATTATGTCTTACGCTCACGATTTCTAAAAAAAACGAATCACAAAGTGCCTATTTCATCAGTCGTCGATGGGACAAACATTTAAAAATTATTTCCACGGTGAGCATTGAAAGCAAAACTCAGTGATATAAACTATCACTTCCTCATCGAGACAGACAAACTCAGAATTCGAGTCCTTTATTATCGTGTGGAACGCGAAACGTCGCTAAACCTACGTGTAAACAATTTAACTCGCCAGTCGAGCAGGGTGAACATTTTTTATTGTTTTACTCAAATGGATTTGTCGCTTGTACTTATTTTTACACAATGACTTTGTCTAGAGTTTTTTTAAAGTAACTGTTTTCTCCAGCTGTGGATTCGCGAAAGATTACGCATTCTTGAAAGAGCATGCGAAAAGCGGTACCTTCTGAAGCCACGAAGCTAGTCTCGAAGCGACGGGCGTTTTGTTGGCGCCGGTTTCATCAGATAAAGTTGTTTTTGTCACATACATATAGTTAAATTGGTTTCTTCTGATTCAGAGTCAGACAACAGTCTATCAAAATATTTATCAAACTTTCCGCCGGAATATGGCCGTTTCTTACATCTTGGAAGATGTAAACAACTTTATGCAAATTTTTGAACCCGCACTTTGTGACATTGACAAACGAGCACAAGTTCTTGACACGTGATCAGTGTTTACTTCGCAGAACATCTTTATTCATCGCATGGCCATTGGTTGAGTTTTCTCCGTGTTTGGTTTGTTCATTTATGGCATTTGTAAGGTATTTTTAACTTTCGTTTGTTCACGACTTACAGTAACAAATTACAAGCTCTCGAAACAACCGGACTTTGCCGAATAAATAAAACAGTTCATATAATGACGATCGTTGTTATGATTTTACATTTCGTTTCTGTTTTCGAAAGCGGCAAACTTACAACTTACAAACTTGTTTTGTTTTGGATCGTGTATAATAATTATAGTATGAAGGCTTTATTGAACTTCATTTGAGTTGTATTTATCAATCATCAGGGCATCAAAAAATAATAATCGCCAAACTTCTCGTCGAAAGATAGCTATCTCTCATGATTGTTTTGAACTAAATGGAAGCCAAGAGCTGCTCTCGTTTCATACTGTGTTAGGCTACGTACCACATGCTACTTCAACGCGTGCCATGCCATTCTAACGGAATCGTTACCCGTTTAACGTATGCTAGTTTATTCTAACGGATCCAAACGACTTCTCTGGCCGTGCTAACGGATACAGAGTTTTTGCTAACGGTTATGCTGTCCCGTCTAACGGTCTGATGCTAACGGCTAACGGATACATGTTTCTTGCTAACGGTTGCACTCTCCGTTCTAACGGCCCCATGCTAACGTCTAACGGTTGGGCTAACGCCCCTAACGTTTTTAAGAAAACTTTCTAACGGATGACTAACGGATGCTTAACGCTTTTGCCTGTCTAACGGATAAGCGTTAAGGTACGTTTTCCCGTTCACGGTCACATATATAAACACCTTACCTTTCAGCTTCTTCTACTCGAACCATTTCCTCTTCTCGTCAGTGTAACTCCTCCTTCCACTCAACTGACAGGGCCCATTTCGGAGTGTTCACTAGGGGCTCCTTTTCAACTGGATAGCCCGTTCTGGTCGTCGTCCTTTTCCATCTTTTATTCGTTGCCTGCCCGGCTCTTTCGCTGCGTTTGTCAAGTCTAAGAACAAAATAAACTTCATAAGTATATGCAGATCATTGTAACTTCGTGTGATACCGATCTTGCGGCCACGTTTTACTAAAAGCTACAAAAGATTTCCATTTTTTTTGGCCTGTCGTGAGAAAATACACAAAATGGCAAAGCCTCTGGACGGCGCATGATCATACGCGAGGTTGTATTCGGGGGAAAAAACTGCTGCCTCAAAATATAGTTGAGAAAAAATGCACGTTTCAAAGAGTTCCTATTGTAACTCTAATTCTGAGGTCTTTACCGATGATTTTGGAGAGATACATGTATTTTAGTATTCTGATAAGAAAACACTTAGAAATACAATTAACTGCACAGAGAAGCGAAAGTAAACTACGTATACGCGACGTTTCGAAATCATATTGACGCCATTATCAAGTAAAGACAAGAAAATAACAGTCGAGATGTTAAGTTCTATCAATTACACCTGTCACACTATAAATTAACATCTCGAGTCAAAATAACTTCGAAACGTCGTAGTTTACTGTTGCTTCTTTTTTTAATCAATGATATTTTAGTAAAATCGATTATCAGTGTATCATAGAAGTAAGCTGACACTTTAGAATGTAGGCTAATGCAAAGGTGTTTGTTGCATGAAAATACTGATTAAAAAGATGTGTACACATACAGTGCAGCTCAGATATATCCGAACCAAAATATACGCGTAATGCGCGTCAGCCCAATACGCGTATACGCGTATGCATATACGCACATACGCGTATGCATATACGCACATACGCGTATACAGCATATACGCGTATGCCTGATTAGTATGTATGAGCTAACCTATTGTTTCTTCTTTTCTTATCAGGTCATTGTTGTTTTCAATGGCTTGACAGCTTGCCACAGAGCGAGAAAGAGTTTTCTTTATTTTGAATACGCGTACACAGTATACGCGCGTATGCCTGCAGACTAAGCAAAATGTTAGCTGAAACTAACATTTTGCAATTGGGCACTTGACTGAAAATTAACTGACTGAATATTGATTAAAAGAGAGAGTATTTTGTCGTTAAATCAAAAATTTACTATTTTTTTTTTTGTCAAATAGAACCGGGGATACACGCTTCAACAATCCCATCTTCATGGAGCAAACATCACAACCGAAAGATAACATCTTCTCGAAACAAAGTCTGAACACGGTCCAAGCAAGCGACTTGGAAACGTGTGCCGAAACACACAACTTTTCCTCGAAGAAAATTAAAAATAACAAAATGTGAGCGGCGCTCCATAGAATGTTCGATAAACAATTCTTTTGTCAGGAAAAGAGTAATTTACTATTTGAATGAACGGTTTGTGTCAGATACCGGAGATATCACTTTCTCGACAAGGTCGAAACGCTTCAAACAATAAACATCTCGCAAGCGACTTGCCGACGCATGCCGAAACACAGAACTGTTACTTGAGGAAAAAATAACTAAACGTGAGCAGCGCGCCATAGAAACTTTGATAAACATTTCTTTGGCTAAAGAAAGAGCATTTTACCGTTTGAATGAACGATTTGTGTCAAATAGAACCGGAGATATCATTTTTTCGACAAGGTCTTCGGAACGCTTCAGACAATGAACATCTCGCAAGCGACTTGCCGACGCATGCCGAAACACAGAACTTTTACTTGAGGAAAAAATAACTAAACGTGAGCGGCGCGCCATAGAAACTTTGATAAACAATTATTTTGACTAAAGAAAGAGCATTTTACTGTTTGAATGAACGGTTTGTGTCAAATATAACCGGAGATATCATTTTTTCGACAAGGTCTTCGGAAAGCTTCAAACAAACATCTCGCAAGCGACTTGCCGACGCATGCCGAAACACAGAACTGTTACTTGAGGAAAAAATAACTAAACGTGAGCAGCGCGCCATAGAAACCTTGATAAACAATTCTTTGGTAAAAGGAAGAGCATTTTACCGTTTGAATGAACGATTTGTGTCAAATAAAACCGGAGATATCATTTTTTCAACGAGGATCTTCAGACAATAAACGCTTCGCAGACAACTTGCCGACGCATGCCGAAACACACAACTTTTCCTTGAAGAAAAAATAACTAAACGTGAGCGGCGCACCATAGAAACTTTGATAAACAATTTTTTCGTCAAGGAAAGAGTATTTTACCATTTGAATGCATGATCTGTATCAAATATAACCGGAGATATCATTTTTTCGACTAGGATCGTCAGAACGCTAATTCAGACAATAAACATTTCGCAAACGACTTGCCGACACGTGCCGAAACACAGATCTTTACTTGTAAAGAACATAAAGTTCACGTGTTAAAATAGGGAGTTCAAGCGACTGTATCAATTTTCTTCCCATTTTTAGTAGCTTAAGATCAAGTGTTGATAAACGGTAGTTTGTCGGTGAATTTGCGAAGTGATCGAAATATGATAGCTTTTATTGACCGGCTGACGTTTTAACAATATGCAAATTTCGCTTTGAAGCCATTTTCATTCTCAAGAAACATAATGTCCTTTGTTTGACTAACAATGCTTCACATAAAGAAACTTGTGGGAATGCATAACAAAGAGACATATACGCGCGTATATACGCGTATATGTGCGCGTATATACGCGTATATGTGCGCGTATTGACATACGCGTATACGCAAAATACGCTCGTATGATACGCGTATGCGTAGTTCGCTTATATCTGAGCTGCACTGTACAGGGTGAATTCGAGACTGACAATCTATTTTTCAAGCTTACTTGCTTAGGAACGCTATGAGTGTTTCACTGCGGTATTTGGGGGGTCTAGAAACCAATCCTCATCCAGATTCGCTGGCAGAGTCATCATCGTCTGTTGACATGTGATGTTTACTCAAGCTTGCGAAAGCCCGGGACTCGTTCTCGTCCTTTACGAAGTTTCTTCTTCTTTCATATTTCTAGACAAAAACAGATATCCATACCCTATTAAAACTCACTGACAATATAACAGATTTTGCTAAACATTAAGTCACGCATAGCTACCATTTGCCGAGAACAGCAAGCTCTGAAGAAACTTATGATACATAGGTCTTTATATTTTCTTAGTAATTTTTCTGCATGCAATGTTAAGAGTTTTAATCAGTTCCAGTTTCAGTGATCTCTTGTACAAGGCACGCAATGCAACAGGTTTTTGGCTCAATAAGGGAATAACTGTGAATCCGCTGTGATGCCAAAAATGTCAGAACAAACGATATGTGATTGGTAAAAAATATCTATCTACTGGTCAAAAAACGGTGAACGTCAGTTAACTCGTGAACTCTGGCTAATACCATTTAGCCCGTACACTGGTAATTTCTCTCAGAATCACATACCCGTTCTTTTCGAAGGTTTTCTCTCTTCTCTTTCTTTGTGTCATCGGTTATCTTACCCAGAGCAGTTCTGGGAATATGTTCATGATACTTTTTGGAAGTTCCTAAGCATACAAAGAAGAAAGAAGAGAGCATTTCAGGTAACAAATAAGTTCAGTCGTGCGGTACTGACTTAGTTACGGACTTCTTCAAAAATAGATATTCCCACTACCATTTGCTTTAACTGGTATTATTTTAAGTACACTTTTTTAACTTGTGCTTACTTTCGACAGCTGCTTGGCTAAAGCCACTCCTTCGACCAAGTTCACTGACAATAAATTGTCTTACTCTCTGATTATGAACACTGCTGACTCTGCAAGTGCAAAAAAAATATTGACTTCTTTTAAGTCCATTTTATTTCTTGGTCTACATGGAATGAAAGCAACGTTAAGCATAGTTATGACAATACGCCATCGGCAAGAGTTAAACTCCCCCCAAAAGAAGAAAACAACAAATGCTTTGCTAAACGATCTCTTCATGAGTAGGTGCTTTCAAACGCTGAGTCCACTAAAGCATGCTTTAGCAGTTGTCACTAGCACACTTTGGTTACTGAGCGATTAGCAACGAGCTCGAGACGCAGTGAAGTTGACTATTGTTTATAAAAAAACAAGGACAGGTTGTCAGAAGCTTTGGCTGAAACATGTACAGGGTACAAATGTAGTGGTAGAACACAAACTTTGATAAAGAACCTTAAACTTGCGGTTTTTTCAAACCAACACATGTAGTGACATTTGAATCATAAGTTAAAGAGAATAATGATTTTACAGTGCAAGAACTTCAACCAGGGCTGCTGTGTAACTCATTATAATAACTGATCGATCGATCGATTGATTGATTGATTGATTGATTACTTTGGTCAAACTAAACTAGCTACTGTCTAAAATTTGAGGCAAACTCACTTTGACTTAGCTTTCAAAAAGTGATTTGGATGCTCGCATAGGGAAACCCTGAAAAACTGGACAATTCATTTTATTTCAAAATTCTTGGTATACATGTACGTGTAGATTGATAGCCAGCTTTATTGGCTTTAATTGGACATGCTAAATGGCGTGAGTGCAAGACACTGTGAAAGATATAGGGTAAGCTCAAGACAAAGAGCTGAAAATTCAAACCAAGACCCGAGACCAACACTAAGGGCTGGTTGACACTTTGACATAAACATAAGCATAAGCATAAACATAAGCATAAGAAAAATATGTGTGAACCGGGGTTACATAAGCATAAGCATAAGGATGGCTATTGCGCAGGCGCAGTTCACCTCTCAGGAATCAAAGATGGGGGATAACGAAGTCAAAATTGCATACTTAAGATGCCTTTGAGAGAGGAGAGAGTTGTGTTGCACATTAATCAAGTTTACAGTGTAAACAAAGTATGAAAGGCTGCGAGGGCCAGAGCTTGTGGGCTTAAAAACATCAAACCAATTCAAGCAACAATGTTCAAGGTTACAGATTATGTTTCATTTTGCACTGACAAAGGTAGGCAAGTTGTAGAAGCCTTTCATTTTTTTGCTAGATGTGGTGTAAACTTTTTATGCATTAATTAATCCAATCAAAATTTGAGTATCAAATTCAATATTGTTCTGAATTTTCAGCTCTTAACCTGAAATGAGTGGCTAATAGCCACTCTGAACAGACAGAATGAACTGATTAGATAACTTCATGTAGACATGCAAACAAATTCCTCCTTAGGCTAATAACCTAAATGAGTAATAAAACTCAATTTTCAATATTTACAAATTTGTAATGGTCATCAGTGGAACAGGGTTTACATGTACCTTAATATAATGTATATATAAAATAACAGATGACGAACTGATCAAATGTAGATTTGACTTAACATTTTATTACTATTTAGTTTCGTACTACACAACTTGTGTGCAGTACTCATGAGATAAAATTTGCCAAATGGAAATTTACATCATTACACTGATTTGAAATATACAAGTGACCATTGGAAATGTGATAGCTACAATAAGCGAATGCTTTTACAAAACAAAGGAAAGTTGGAAATTACGAATAAACTCTGTTATTATTGAAATACAAGAGAAGATTTAAAATTTAAAATTTAACATTTTTCAGGAGGAATTTGTTTGCATGTCTACATGAAGTTATCTAATCAGTTCATTCTGTTTGTTCAGAGAGGCTAACTCAGGTTTACAAATAATAAAGTACTTCTTCCAGAGGCATAGGTTACATGTACATCGATTTGAAGCGGGCTTATATGGAACAGCCTCCAAGTGACTTTGACAATAAATCAAAGTTCAAAGTCACTTGAAAGATTTTAAAGCAAGCTGCCCCATGTAACTGCACTTCAAATCGATTTAACCTATGTCTCTGGGAGAAGTACCTTGTAAACCTGAGTTAGCCTCTCTGAATAAATGGAATGAACTGATAACTTCATGTAGACGCGCAAACAAATTCTTCCTGAAAAATGCTAAATTTTAACTTTTAAAGCTTCTGTTGTTACACAATAGTAACAGCATTTATCTATAATTTCCAACTTTTCTTTTCTTTTCTGTAAAAGTATTCAGTTATTGTAGCTATCATATTTCCAGCAGTTGCATGTGTATTTCAAAGCAGTGTAATGATGTAAATTCACATTTGGCAATTTTATCTGATGAGTGCTGCACACAAGTTGTGTACTACGAAACTAAATAGTAATAAAATGTCAAGTCAGATCTACAGTTGCTCATTTCGTCATCTGTTATAATCACCCTCTAGTTTACTACTGAGCACTCTGAAAACAGATCTGCAAATCACCTTGTTTCTATATAAAATATATAGAGACTGACTAGTGAAATGCCAAAATTTGCTTGCCAATAAATTTTTTCAAAAGCTCTCACAAAAATAAATCTTAAAAAGTCTCCATGTTCCCCTAAATAGTCATAAATACATACGTGTATCTTGTAAGCCGGGGTTCTTCCACACAGGTTTTCCTTTTTTTCTTCAAGTAAGGATGCCAGGGATTATACATACATGTAAGGCATTACCAATTTTACTTCATCCTATGATTAAAATACAATACGCATAAAAGGTTAGTTAGTTTATGTGTAAATCCACACTGGAAAACCTCAAATCAAGCTTGCAGTGCTAAGGAAAATATCATAATAAATCAATCAGTAAATTTTACACAGTAGTTTGATTTAATGGTTTAATTCACCATCATTCCCATTGCCGTCCCTTTTGAAATCAAGGTTACATTAACTTCCAGTGTATAGCTTCTGCTTGATAAAGAAACATTTACAACGAGAGGCAATTCCATACATCTTAAGCAAACTTGACAACTGAACTTTACCCTGGAAACTTAAGCTTGACTTACTCGTACGTACAAAACAACCCGGGAAGACAACAATGACTAACGTTTTACCTGTTGTTGTTGTTGTTGACTCGTACCTCCGTGTGTATCGATGTTTTCACCAGCTGTATGCCACCAAAAACTGCTTGAAATCGTGCACAGAGAAGAAGTGAAGGTAAACTGAATTTTGTCCGCCAAAGTAGAGTTTTTAAACAGTGAAAAAGGACCTAGAGATCGATGCAAGCTTCAACATTTCACACCTTTCAAAAAGGACGCCAAAAAATGGCGCGAGAACCGAGAGAACCTGGTGTCTAATGTGGAAAACCGCTGATCGGTGGTTGTTGAAGGTCGGACACTCAGAATGATGTAGGTCGTTTCTCCCATTTTGTTACAAGTCGTCTCGAAACACATTTAAAGTCAATTTCGTTTCAAAAGTAACCTCGAGGAAAAAATCTGGTTAAAGTGCTTTCGTCGTCGTAATACGTTTTGTGATTTGTTGTTCAAACGTAATGCAATGTTGATATGATGGCAGGAAGTCGACTCAGGAAGCAATTGGGCCGTTATTTAGGATTTTCTTTGCCCTGCGGGCTCTGGAGTTAAACTCATCCCACAGAGAAAAGATATTCGTCTGAAGGTCTCAGGACTTTCTCCGCTGAATACACCAAAACTTCTCCGAAACGAGCTTGATTCTTCTTACTAACCAAACTTTGCCCAGCTTTATGTGTCTCCAGTCAGTTTAACTTTGCAGAACTTTACGTATCCCGTAGTGTCCAATTTGTGGTTTCGTGCTGTGCAGTACTTAACTACTTCAGACGAGACGGGTCATACAAAGATAAATCGCTTTTTAGTGATTATCCCGAAAACGTCGGTCAAAACCGAATGAGGAGAATTCGAAGTTACAACAAAGTGTGTAAATTTCTTGACTCAAGCAAAACACATGCGCTGCGCCAACAACATGAACCAAAAAAGTACAATTGTTCTGGTCAACGAACGAATACACGCTCGTCCTCCTGCCGTATGCCCATATTCGATAAGAATATTCCAGGTCCACTCACGGTTGTACACGCCATGAATACTCTAGAATTCCATAGCTTTGGCGTCAAGATCACGTATTCGAGGATAAACGTATACACGCACAGATCGCACATACTTTGAATTCATAGTCTAAATTTTGCTTCCGGGAGAATGCTATGCACCCGAACTGTTACCTTCTTTTATAAAATTCTTTTTACAAAGGGTTCGCCATCATACTCTAGGGGTACGACAGATGTGTGGTATACTATAACGAAAATCCACGAACGATTATGAACGAAGCGTATTCCACCATATTCGACACGAATATTCCAGGTGTACGTCACGTTTTGTGTGTGGCTTGAATACCCTAGGATTCTATTGCGTCACAATCACATATTCGAGTCTAGAATACTCTAGAATATTTTGGCTTTCACGCAGCGGTGACGAGTTGTGTGCGTCGTGAATACTCCAGGATTCTATGGCGCCACAATAACGTATTTAAGACTCGAATACGCTTATTATCGTCAAAGCGGAGGGAGAGAATTTTATTTTTCTGCCGCTTGCGATGAACGCTTGAAGAAACAACAGCCGAGAAGAGCAAATGGTCTTGCAATTTTCTGAGAGCGAGCTTAAGGTGGTCTTATACCTAAAATTTTTTTTTTGCAAAACAACTCTGTGGAACAGTTTTGGTATCACGTTAAAGGACTTTGCACTCTGACTTCAAAAATGAGCTTTTCCAGCTCACGTGCCATGATAGTTAATGAATAACTAGCTCCTTAGTGTTAAAAAGTGGTGTTCATTATAAACACGATAACGTAATAATGAATGGTTCGAGAAGTATGGAATTAAGTTCATCCTGTCCATAAGCAAGTTGTCCAGGAGACAAACCTCAGAAAACAGTGTTTTGAGGGGGTTTTTCTCGTGAAATGTTGAAAAGGTGTATTAATATTAACTAATATTAACTATATTAACTAAATAACAGGAAAAAATTTCATAAATTGCAAATTTTGGAGGTTTAAGACCTAGATAATTGTGTCCTTCATCAATGTTGAAAATTTGACAACATTCGGTTAAAACCCAGTGGAGATATCGTGTGCGAGATATTGATGATCCGTCTATTTGGTCATTTTGAGAAATAACGCTTTAAAGTTTTACTTCGGTCTCCGAGAGCCCAAATTAGACCTGTGAACTAGGGGGGGAGGGGAGGTTAGGGGCATGGGGAGGGGTATATTTAAAGGTTTTACATAAATGTTTCATTGAACACCCGAATACACACCAGTCATAGAAATGTTATCCAAGTATAAGGAGCGTATAAGATGGTAGAAGAAATAATGTTCAGGACCATGATGCAAAATTCTCATAACTACACATCTTTAAAGCGTTTGTGTAAAGTATCATTAAAATGTATTGAATTGAATCCATTTTGTGAGTACTTTTAGACTGTAAACAATGGTTGCTATGGGTGTTGCTATGTTGAAATATAGCTAGAAGTGTTCAAATTTCTTAATTTACACGTAAATTCAGGAGTAATTAGAGGAAAATCGTTTCAAAATACGATTTACAAATGGACAGGGATGTTTAATCTCCATGTTCCAAAAAAATGGTTTCCTGGAGAAAAATTTATATCTGAGAGTATAAGACCCCCTTAACGCCTCTAAGCAAGGTCTTCATCACGGATCGTGACAAAACTAAGTGAGACGAATTTTCTTGTACGTATACGAAATTTTCCATAAAACGAATTTATATGATTCGTGCTTAGAAATTTTACTAACAACCCGACTGGAAGAAATATTGGTGGGTAAATTTTGTTGAAGGCACCCTTCATGATTACGCACGCGCTGATGCTTTTGGACTTACAGCGGTAACCACAATGATGGAATACCACTAGTCGGTCTAAATAAATAGATTTTGCGACATTCAACCTTCGCAAGCATAAGATCGGCCAGAGGCCTCCTAGGAGGGTTCCATGGTTTGCATCAAATACGCGGCAGCGTTAAATGGGTTTGGCGTCCCGGTGCAAGTCCTCCCATGCAACTGATCTTAGGGCATTCCGCTCTCAAGCTTTGCGAAATTGGTGAGTTGCGCCACCACGTAGGTCGGTGAGATGTAAGGTATGTTCCGTTGCTGTTTTTTTTTTTTTTTTTTAGCACTTTAGTTAAACAAGGGTTTCACATTCAGTGGCCGGGCTGGTATTCGAAAAGATCCCTGCTATAGGTAGATTGTAAATACTAGAATATAAAATAGTAGTCGGAAGTGTAAACACCTGTAGTAAATAGAACTATGCATAACGTGAGTCAAAAGAGCTATACTGAAGATTGGTATGAATTTTAAGTCTTATGCCTCCACGCAAGATTCTGAACACAATACACTCGATGGCATTAACAGAATGATGTAAGTTAACTATAGACCTTCGCGCTTTGTTGACTTGAACATCCTGAAACGAACGACGGAACGCACATCCAAAAATTTTAGTTTTCGCGTAAAGAGAAATAAGCTCCGTGAATTAATTTGGCCGATTAAACTAAAACCGCGTGCCGTTAAGTATCAGAGTCCTGGCTTCCCTTGATACGCCGCACATGACGTACCCAGGCCATGAGTTTTCCTGACACGCCGCAACGGACATATCAGGATCGGAACATGGCACTCTCCGACACGTCACGTTTCTTGACACGTCACGTTCTGATCTCGGACACGCCAAGTGTCGAAGAATTTCACGGCCACGTAAATTCCACGTAATTACTCATTTCACGCAGCTTATTGATATCTTTGCGCAATGCGTAAAGGAGCGTACAGATACGATATGGAGATCTTTACGCAATGCATAAAGAAGCGTTAAGCTGCGTTGTTGATATATTCACAGAATGCTTAAGATGCGTTAATGATACCTGTACGAAATCCGCAAAGTAGCGAAAAGACGCGCTAATAATATCTGCTTTTATAGCTGTTTATCTGACTCGAGGCTTCCTTTACAAGTAAGTTCTTCCGTAAGAAGCACTCATTACCACAGGGTATATTTTTCAAGTCAGCTCTGTTTTCAGCAACCGGAGCCTTCATTTCCTTCATTTATGATGCAAAAGAACAATCAAGTTGAATTTACTTTGTCAACTCGTATAATGTTCCCTTACACTAAGTATAAGGAAATTTCCACAAGACAGTATACATTAGTATAAGGATACAGACGTATACTGATCATTATACAGACCTTATACATATACTTTAGTATACATCATTATGCCTCTCCGTACACATTATGTATACGGGTTCATTATACCTCCTTATACATGCAATTTCATGCAGTGTTTTCTCTAACGATGAGATGCTTAAGAAAACAGATGAACGAGTATATTTGATATATATGCCTCAACACACATTGCACTCGCGTAAGCTAGAGCGAGGAAAACACGAGTGCACTTTCCTTGTCGCAACTCACTGTAAGTACGGACGAATATATGTTTACTTCGAATAACATTCTAAAGCAGATCGAACCCTGGTTTGACAGAACCGCATTCTTAAAAATGATAACAAAAAACCGATGCGTGTCGCTTAGGGGTTACTGCATAAAGGACCAACCGCGCCCGCCTTTTTCACATGCTAGTCAGCCCCCACCCCCCACTCCCTGGGAGAACGTCGCTATATACATATTCCATGCTAAAGATCATTTCTAGAACAAGCTGTACACAAGCATACGCGTCGAGTTTTCTCGTCTTCTGCTACAGATAGCTAGCATATGCATTTCCCTAAGAAACGTGTATATCTCTTTAAATTTCTGCACACGCTGGTAGAAGGAGCTGTACATAGCATGGGTTTCGTTTGTATGCGCCAGCTAAACATTCATGTAGCACGGGTTCTCTTGCGGCTTGGCTTACACTTCACAGGTTTACTCGCATGTTTGTGTTTGGCGTGCGTGCATAGTTTTATTGATATAAAAATTGTGTTTTCAGGGCGAGGCTGAATACTTTTACTTTTCTGCCGATTTTATGCTGAAATTATTATCTTGAATATTCTTAGAAAGAAAAAGGTCCTCATCGGCTATTAGAGTGCTCAGTAGTTAGACTAGAGCAATATATAACAGTAGAAGTAAAGAGCTGGATTAGTTGGTCCAAGACATTTACTTGTTACACAGAGTTGCCTGATGATTGCTTCGGAGAAAGCAAGAAACTCTGAGTAGCAAGTAAATGTCTTGGACCAACTAATCTTGCTCTTTACTTCTATTGTTTTATATATGTTCTTAGATATAAAATGGAATGTGGTGAAACAACGTCAGATTATCTGTCCTATCATGACTTTCATATCGTTGAGTAGTTTTGGAGCAAAACTGCAGGTAATAGAAACTGATATGACACACATAAAAGTGTAGAAATGTCATTAACCACGAACATACGGCTGGCGCTGTTTTGGTAGTGTTTTTGGCTAGTTTTGACGTTTAGCGGAAGGCTTTTTATTCGGTGTGATTCAAACATGATTTTGTATTTTATTACACGACTAAATTAGTTCAACGATTAAATAACAAAAATCAACCAATCAGATATTGCTCTATTGCCGGTCCAATATCCTCCCAATACTGGACCGGGAAATGTCCCGAATGGTCCCGCACGACTGAGATTTTCTGGTAGTTTTATGGCTTACGTTTCAGAAAGAACTTGCTTTCACATAGCAGATTCCTTATCTTTTTCATTTAACTCTCCAGCTTTCCCTTTGCTCTGTTTAACATAACACATAAATTTTTTTTCTGTCCAGCTCCCAATCACAATTGCGCCCTTGATCGGTACGTGTTCGTAACAGTGTTTTTTTTTCCCGCTCATGTAATAAATATCGTATTAACCATACTTGCTCAGACCATACATGGAGGATATTGGCGCTCGGTCTGTATCTTCAAGACCTCGGGGCGATATTCTCCCAGTGCAGAACTCGCGCTTGGTTAATAAGACATATACGTTGCAAATTTTCAACACAAAATTATATTTTCAATATCTTAGCCTCGGGTTTATTCTCATGACATTCCTAAACTTTCGTAAATTTCAGCTGCGATATTCTTGAATCACTGCACTTGTTTCACTTTTCAATACACTTTCATAGAAGGAGGTATACATTGCATGGGCACCTTATTTGTTTGCATAAGGTGTAGTTTTATTTTCTCTGCACATGCATTGACCGTAACATTACTAGTCTCGACTTCTGAGTCGACAGTTGTCGATTTGTGAAGGCCCGACGACGACAATTTTACCCTCTCCACCCCACGCCCTCCCCACCCCAATAACATTTCCTTTCCCGTTAATTAGAGAAGTTCATTCGCGCTTAGAGTTCTGGTGAGTTTTGTGAAATATCCAAACCGCCCATTATTCCATGGATCACTAATTGAGAAGGTGATAAAGTTCATTGTTCGACTAATTTGAAACAAAATATTGCAAAATTGATCCATACGAAGCCACAGACTGAATGTAGAAATACTGCGAACTAAATACTGCTAACTAGACTACTCATACATCACCAACCAGAAAACTACAAAAAAGGACGGCCTCAACAAGCCAGTCGGTTCTCACAACCGGCAAACACACAAGTTGCCTGACATATTAAGGTCTGAGAAAATATTGTCCGATTATAGCCTATGCTGGCCATAACAAGCTCAGATAAAAATTGGCTAAAAATAAGAGAATATATTGACAACATGCGAAAGTTTTACCTAAAAACTAACAAATCGCCTACAAAACCTGACAGGGACCTTTGCAGGTCGGCTTTACTGACAACTGATAAAGGACGTTGGACATTATGATTCTTCTTAAATCCGTTGTATAAAACTTTTCGGTAGATAAGCCAACCCAAATATATCTACAGCTAAACAAGCAAAAAAAGAGAGACGAATTCCTCTAAAACCGTGCAGAGCCATGGGCTTTCTACACTTTAGTTTAATTCGTCGGTTTTACTACTTAGGCCTATAATATGTCTAAGATTTATAATATGGCAGTTTCATTAGTCGTCTGGGTCAGACGCTCAGTGTTGAAGTTCCTGTGACTTGGCTCAGCCACAAGTTGTCCCATGATTTCTCAAAAGTTGTCCAAAACAACTCTAAAAGTGGTCATTTTATTTATTAAAGTTGCCCAAATGGTGCCAATGTTTCCAAAAGTTCCAAGAGCGTTGCTTATATGTTTGAAATAACAAGGCAAAAACAAATGCTCTAATTAAATTTCAAGGTGGTTTACAGCACATTAAGACGCTAAAATGAAGAATGAGGGCTAAAAATGCATGAAAAATAATCCCGCCGGAAACAAAGCAAGACCGTCAGCAAACAATTTTGTTGGAAGTTTGAGCAAACGCGAGACAGTGTTCGAATTCTAAAAAAAAAAAAACGAGTTAAACCGAGCATAGCAGGTCAGTTGACTTAGAAACGACCACAAGGTGATGAATATGTGGGTTGAACGGCTCGATACGACGGCAGTAGCTGGAAACCTGACTGGCGACAAAAACAAAGCTGACTTGTAGGAATAGAAGTAAAAAGGAAGTTAAAGGGGTATATAGAGACCAACTGACGAGAAAGGGGACCACGGGATACGCGATACGACGAGGCTGCCTTTCTGGACAACGACTGACAACGACGCAGGAGAAAGTTCTAAAGTAACCCACGCTACGAAACGAAAAAAAGTCCAAAAAGAAGACACTTCTTTCTTTGGATCGTATTTCGGGCGCAAATAGCCCAGAAAAAAGACTTCCACATCCAATACACTCTCGTACACGAAACGGTTTCATTCCCTAGCGTGCCATATTTCCTTGGTGTTAATCAGGTAATCACTATCTTACCTTTCGGTATGAATAGTGCAGAGATTTGAATATAGTGGCTTTACCTACAGTCTAACTAAATGACAACAACAAGACGAATTAAGTCTGTTAGTACCAAGCTTTTCGACCAGGAAAGGTCAACTCAAATACAAGTGAGCACAGGACTTCTGGTGGCTACCGGGATATGATTTATACCAGAAGGAGTCACTCAACCCGATCAAGAACAACTGAAATTGTAATTTGAATTCTTAGTAAATCCCGGGAGATATAAAACTAAAATAGGGACTAAAGACGAATATTAAGCCCACCATGACTACTTATTGATGCACAAAGAGGACCCATTGATCGTTCGACCGTCCTGGTACGTTCCATTTCCCCACGTCACAACTTTAGGTTGCTGCTGCAACGCTGCAGTTAAGGCTGCTAAGCCTCTCTCTCTGTTTTTTTTTGTTCCGGGCTCCTGGATTGCCCAAGTAGTGCCCAAACTTGTTGCAAGAAAAGCACCTAGCTGAAGATCGGCCGCCACAGACATTATCAGGACAAATTTACCACGCAAGCAAGCCGCATTAAAAGTATGAGAAGAGCGTACCGTGGTACTTAAACATTCCTCACACTGCCGTTCCTCGATGGCAGTAAGTATCACTACAAAATTTCGTTACGAAGATAAGACTACCAGTCATTATCAGTCCAACATATTTGTTAGGCAGTCAGGCCACGAAGGCATTCTCAGTTGAAAGTAATACAACGCCACCAAGCCTGGCAATGCATATGGCAGTATCAGTACTATTCCAGCGCACAGGCAAGCCACGCAGGCATTATTCAAACAAATTTGCCCAAGAAACCCAGAGACTTGATGAGTCAAACTGCTGCCTCTAGATTCCCATGCTAGCTCAGGCTGATCATAAATGGTATGGCCGCCTGTCATAAGTCCTTGAAGCCCAAATTGTCTTAGCCATGCATAGCGAGAACTCGCTGTTGAAAATCTTACGTTGAACAGGAGTAATCAAGAAATAACAAATATTTGTAAAAGAATTCGAAAGGCAGTGAATAATTAATATCAATTCAGAAATAGACATGAAAGATACTCTTAGACAATTGGCTTGGGATTATAGATGGTCTTGGTTTTGAAAACTATTCTGTTTTTCTCCCGGATGCAGCAAAACTCCTCATCATATTACTAATGTTTTACCAATAAATATTCTCAACTTACCGAGTGAAATAATGACACATATCTGAGTAACAACTACTTAACATTGGAGTAAACTTTACTCAACATAAGTCGCACTCAAAATAATGGGTATGTTATACTCTTTATTTTGAGTTGAAAATTGTATTTATATTTTGAGTACGGTTACTCAAAATATTGAGTCAACAGCCTTGAGTTTAGTGAGCCTTGAGTCTTGTCAACTCAGCCCAACAATGCGTTTACCTTCTGTTTTTATTTACTATTAACACTTTTGCTGCACACCACGCGGTTTGTAACAACGTTTTGACTTTTCGCTGTCGTCTTAATCAGCTCCCAAATGGGCTGCCAGACTTTCGCAATCCTTAAATCAATTAAATAAACACAGGCCAACGAAGAACAAGACCGTAATAATTCCTTTTAGAAAACGCCCTAGCCTGTAAGAAAGCACGCTAAAAGCCAACATAACTGAGGCTAACTCTGTATGTGTCTGTCCTCGATTTGATGATAAATTGCGTCATAACATTGTCAAAGTAGCTCTGTATAAAGACACGAAAATCCTAGGTAGGAGTGCAAGTGAACCGTTTTTTTTTTCTGCAGAGTTTAGTAAAAGAATTATCGAAGCATCTTCTCAGTGTTTCTATCTAGTTTTCGCATAGGTCTACTAACGTCTATCATAAATGCCGTTCTCTAGCTGGTTACTCTAGTCGCTATCTGTTCTGTTGTAGATAGTGAGGATCGCCAGGCTAAAAGTGTGCGTCTGTTAACAAAATGGCAGCCGCTTCTTTGCGTACCCACGTGTGTGTAAAGAGGATTCAGATTACATTTCGAACAAGTAATATGCTAAAACAATTAGATTATTCTCTCTAGATCTATATGCGTGATATAGTTGACTCAGACTGTGCCCTTAAGCGATAGAAATCTCAAACTCATATTTTAAAATAACTACGAGCCGTGTTGTACTCTTTCAAAAGTCTTCTTCCTCATGATAGTCATAGCACACAAACTGGCTTATTTTTCGAAAAAACAAACAAACAAACAAGCAAAACAAAACAAAACGAACAAATAAATATATAATAATGATGATAATAATAATAATAATAATAATAATAATAATAATAATAATAATAGTGAAAACAAATTTCATTTCCCACCCTCGGTTTGGCCTGTTATGGCAAATGCTTCGTGTTGTTTTTCGAATTAAAAAAAAAAATCAGGATTTGGTGTTAAAGCGATTTAAGTAGAATTAGGCAATGTTGCAATTTCGATAGTACGCTGAACAAAATTGTTGTGGATCGACGTCTTACAACTGAAAAAGTGTGGAATTTTTACATTATTAAATTATTAAAGTATTAATATATTAAAATAAAGTTTAACTTGAAATCAAAAAAATATATTTGCGTCACTTTGCTTGTTTTATTTTTTCCTTGTAAAACGTTTTGTCAAGTGTACTCTGTATATTAGACATAGACATAGACAGTTTATTGTACTCGGACAACACACTTAGCTATGATAATGGTGCGTCGCATTGACTTGATTTGCAGCCGAGTCTACATTACGCATCAGCTAGTTTATAGGTGCGCCAAGAAAACAAAATAACAAAGTGAAAATGTATGTTCAATTGGTTGAAAAACACAATTGGTTTATAAATATATTAAATTCAAACTCGGCTTAGGAGAAAAAAATAGAAATCAAGTCGAAGGTGAAGGATGAGTAGACAATTTGTTTTGGTTTATTCCCCTAAACCTAAGAGCTAAGTTAGAATTTTAAGATATCAAAATTGGGCCTTTTATATTTTAAACGTTGATCGATTCACTTTACAAGCATAACAGGCTCACTAGAGATTCACTTTTGCGAGTGGAACATCTGTGAAAAAAAAGATGCAGGCAAGGGTCTACTGCGCACGATTTTCCTGTCATTTGCGCACACTTCACGAGCGCGTGTACATACACAGCATGAAGAGATGTCCTTCAAGTTAGTTTTCCCTTAAACGAGCACGTGAGCTATATGTTTTTATTACCGACGTTTAATTGGTATACAATTTATTCTCTATAACTAAAAGGTTAAAAAAATATATTTTCGGAAGGAAGAAAGATATTGCTAAAAGAGTGCACAAAACCGTTACTCTAGGATGCAAATTATTATTATTAAAAACTTCGCTTCTATCGACCGCAAAATGTAACGTGAACCGATGAAATAACACAGGTGATTCAGCATAAAAGGGGTAAGATTGGCCCATCATATATCTTTTGAGAGATTAGTGACCTTCTTTATAATTGTATTTCTTGAAAGAGTTCTGGGTAGGGAATATTCGGAGAAAGTTTTAAAAAAATCGTTTGACAACTTTTATTTCTGAGGAATCATCTTAAAACGGTAAAATAAACAAAGAGTAAAAGCGTAATAATTTCTGTCCCTGAAAGAAAGTGCGCAAATAATCGCCGTACTTTTATTATATTTAATAACGTCAAGCCGTTTTTTACTCTTCTGTCTTCGATTTGGTGATCTACTGCACCCAGAATAGCAATCTGCCAATCAGAAGTCGTATCTAATGTCCTAACCATCCTCCAACCACCATCCTCTTGACCAGTTTTGGGGGAAGGGAGGCTGGGGTGGGGTGGGAGTTTGCTTGTTAATTATATTACGCTGGCCCGATTTTAGTTCATTTTGTTTAGATCAGAGTAACATCGGGAAAAAGAACATTGATATGCAAAGGCTTATAGCCTGCAGCTGATTTATAATTAATTTCTCTGTCAACGGACGTTTATTTTTGGCTACTAGTTACTTTTCTTACGGCGCGCGATAGCGGCCAAGAAGCGGGCGCAAAGTAATTTCGTCATTCTCAGGACCGAGCCTAGTGTTCGAGCCTTTTCAAATCCAGAGCGGTTAATACTTTTGCTTGGGATCTAGACGAACTCAAGACAAAATAGAGAGTTTGTGGACTAACAATTAATGGGAGGCCAGACTTTAAAGAAAATTCGCTTTTGCCGAGCTTAAAACCATAAAATAAATAAGCAACAACAAAAAAGAACACTATGGTAATTCCTTTTCAAATATACTCTGTAGGGAAGCGCGCACTTAAAGCTGTACTTATACTTCTATTCAACAAACTCAGGACAGAATTTTATGCGTCCTTGCATGATTTCATGACAAATTAGCAGGGCTCAGCCAAGTGGACCTATGAACACCAAAATTATCAAGATGGAAAATGCTAGGAAAAAGTGCAAGAGGGACTGACTTTCCTCTAGTCAAAATGGCGAGTGTTGCCATCATACCCAATGGGTGTCGATTCGTCTAGCCTTGTGGTCAACTCGAGTTATCGGGAGTTATGTCGTGAAGAACAAAGCTTAGTGGGCTAAGGTTGTAGATGACTCCACAAAGAAGCATAAAAAGAAGTGCGAACTGACGACTTATTGGAGGGTGTTTGGAAATGGTCAGGGAACAGTAGTTATTAGATGAATTAGTTTACTGTCATTGCCCCAGTGCTACTGCTGCCGGTTTTCAACTTGTTTGTTTTTATTTTTGCTCGAACCACTTAGCAGGCAAACGTCCGGTCTGCAGAATATGAAAGGATGTGATGAGATGTCGCGCTGGCTGCATCTTTTTATACGGTGTACTGGGCGTATCTTGACTATGGCAAAGCTTGACTTGTCATAATGCGTCGTAAAACGCTGATGTTCTTGATTCTCGAAAGATAATTGTATAGGTTTCCAGAGTTATCTAGTCGATGACATCAGTGACATCAGTGAAAGCAGTGACATCAGTGACATCAATGAGTAATCGATAGGCAATTATAATCGATGGGTAATCAGTTGATTAGTTATCGATTATTGTCAATGGGCAATGAGTAATCGATGAGTAATCGATAGGCCACTAAATTTTCGGTCATCGATTAGTCATTGATTGCAAATTTTGCAAATCTGTATTTGCTGTTACTGATCTTTATAACATAGCATTAGCGAAGCGCGCGTTCTGATTGACTAATACGCTCGATCCATTTGCCCGTGGGTTGCACGCTGACGGCAGTTTGTTTATTTGTACTCTTTCTTAGCAATTTTTTTTGGTCGATGTTGATTGACACTGTAAAACATAATTCCTATTTTTTTTCTTTTAAAATATGGGAAAATCTAATAATTCTTCTGGAGATGAGCAATATTATTCCTGTGAGCTACCAAATTTCGAGCTAAAGTTTTTCGCCGGGCCTCCACCTAAGGAATTTGCGAAGGCAAGCAGGAGTTGAATCAGCTGGCTGAACAAAGGCACTCGGTACTAGGAGACGGGTCGGGCCGACAAAACAAGAAAAAATGGGTTTTGAAAACTGGTCTGTAGCAGCCTTTTGAGGTGAGTAATGCATTGCGGAAATTTTAGAGAGAATTTTCTAGCGATTTGACGACAGTAGAGCTTTCATTGTAAAACTTTTCTAGCATCGAAAGCCATTTAAATGCTTTAACAAATCTCTATTTGTGAAGTCTTATATATGAAATCCTTCTGTTCCGAAAACGTTATAAAGGCAATAGTTTTTCTGAGCTTTAATAAAGGAAGTTTTATCAAATATTGGTAGCCTCTGATGAATTACTTCAGTTCCCGGGTTTTAGGTTAGCTCGAAAACTCGTCGCTTGATCGTAAATTGAACTCTTGAAGAAACAGCCGCTCGAAGACTGGATCATACACAAATATAAGCTTACATTTCTGACATTTTCCTTAAGGTCACAGTCTTCTGTTCATTTATACGGTGGCCCATTAGGGACAACTTTACAAAACAGAAAAAACACAAAATAACAAAAAATATATTGCTGCACACTAAATCAAAGATATTACCAATGAAGTCAAACCAGCACTGCCAATGAAAGATGGAATGGACCCCTATAATTAACGCATGCACACCGCCAAAATGTTAAATAAACACTGCAAATAAAAGCAAAACGCACACTGCAAAGAAAAGTGGATTGCACACTACACATGAAAGCAAAATGAAACCCCAAATTAAGTAAACAAAAAATCGCACAACAAAAAAAAAAAACTGAACGCACACTGCAAATGAAAGGAAAATCATCACTGCAAACAAAAGTTAACCGCACGCCGCAAATGAAAGGGAAATAAACTATGCGCGCGCATTTCAACGAGAAGGCCTGAGACCTACGTAGTAAGCTCTAATTCGCGCGCTTTTTCCTTGAGGTGACAACCAAGATGGCATCTCATTATTTACGAGACGAAATTCGTGCAGCAGTCCGTGAGGAGGTTTTTCAAATGCTTGGTTCTCCTACTACATCAGGAACGGGACGCGAGATAAGTGAAGGTGCCAGTCGTTCTACAAGTCTAGTGAACTCGGATTCCCCTGATCACTCGTCGTCGTCAGAACGTACTCATGCAGTCGTTCGAAGAGTTCTATGGAAAGCGTGAAGAGGAACGTCAACACGGTTTTAAACCCCCCAAGAAGAAAATAAAAAAAATAATAAAAAAACGAGTCCCGCCATTCCATGGGCACTACTTCACAGAAATCGGCAAATGTAGAAATAAAAGTTGGTTTGGCAGCCCAAACAGATGGAGTGATAAAGCTTCGTCGTGGGAAGACTCAGATCATTACAGTAAATTCGCTAGCCGGCAAAGAAGAGATCATGCAGAGGGCAGTGGCAAAACATGCCAGCTTTGATCAGACGTTTGACGAGACCGTTGCTTATGCTTTGCTATATCCGGACTTTAGGGAAGTGATTCATGTTCCTGGAACAAATGACAAGTTCTCACTTGCAGCTTACAAGCAAACAATCGGCAAGGAATTCAAGCGATTAACATTTTACGTTATACCTCTTGAAGAGTTTTATACTAACAAGTCAGATAAAAGTGACAGCGAAACTTTCGAAGGTGCTGCCAAAGAATCGCATTTGTGTACATATGGTTTCTCTGGGGCATGTCGGAAAGGAAAGGCAACTGAGAGCACAGTTCTGGTTGTCGATAATATAAATGACGACAATGAAATGGATCGGTGCCCTTGGGCTTCCACTGGATCTGCCTCTGAGCCTTTAATCACGGGTCAACGAACTGGTAGGTTTCTCTATTTTTTTCTCGTCCTTGAGGAGTAGTCGAAGAAACTCGGTAACATTTTATCCAAACAAGTCAAGGTGGTAGTCAAACCTCATGTGAAACTTGATATGAAGGTCAAAGGCTGATACGCAATTGTGAAATAATCACAGTCTTAAGCATAATGTGTGTGACCGGTGTGGGATAAGCACAAGTATAATACATAGAAATTTTGTTCTTTTCTTGTACTTGAGCTTTAATTTCAAATAAGTGATACAGCATGAAACAAAATAAGCACAAGCATATGATCTGTTGTCACCAGATATCCTCTGATGCCACTGCACTTGTCTTGTTCACTTATGTTTGTTCCACAGGCCTGGGCCTTGTTATTGTCCACAAGTGTGGACAAGACTTAATGTTTACAAGTTATTGTCACAAAAAAGAGTCACGCAACTGACTGAGGTATCCAATTTCTGCATTTTTCTCATTTAATGTCTCCAAAGAATGTAGCCTTGATGTGACACAAAATGACAACAAAATGATAATTCTGATTACATTTCATTACAGAAGGAAGTGTTGTACAAGTTTTGAAAGAAACTTTTCCAACAAACACAGAAGAAGAAATCATTCAGGCCCTTGAAAATGCTGGTTCAAGGGATGGAGCTGCTGAGAAACTCCTAGCGACTGAACTGAGCAGTGAACCAATTGATCCCATTTGTAGCGGAGCTACCGCGCGCCGAAGGGCGCGAGCAGAGCCCCTTTCCTTGGAAATTTTGGTAAACCCATGAAGCCGAGAAAATTTGGTTATGACGTCACCGTACGAGCGAGCGAGCGAGCGAGCGAACGCCGTCCGTACAGACTGTGGGGGAGAGGGAGAGGAGCCTCGCGGTAACGAAAACTGGGGAATCGAGGAATGCTATCTTTTTTTGGCGGGATTTTTAAAGAAAAGAAAACTCATTTCTATTTGTCATGTCAACAAATGATAGCGGAGGTTCATCTAACGTTTTTAAGATGGGGTTGTACTGAAGCATAAAACAGAAACAGAAAGCAAGAATTAACAGGCAAAGAAGTAGCGAAGAAGATCGTGAAAGAGGCCCTGTTAGGGGTAAATTCCGACAAGCGACATGGCCTTGAAACGGCGACATGAGAGCTATGAATTGGCAACGAACGACAGGCTACTCTAGCAAAACAGAGAAAGCGACACCAATGGCAAGATAGACCGACAAC
>NW_027671015.1:37500-41000 GCF_964199315.1 Orbicella franksi
CTTTTATTTGGTACTCACAACAAAAAGTCTACTGTTGACAAGCTGTTTAATTATACTCTCTTGTTCATGCGTCGTTATATAGACACTAGAAAATTAAATGAGGATGCGTTACTCCTTCCGGACTTCATTAACAAAATCAGGTATAGATACAGTCTAGAAAAATTTTCTCCTGAGTAAGAAAACAATGCCTCTCCTCTTAAATATCAAAACGTCCGAAATTTTCCTTGCAATTGTTATTTCTTTAATTTGTCTCGTTTGTAATTGCTAAAAAATGTAAAAAAATATGTTATTATCTTAAAAGTTATACTGTAGTGAGATTAAGTTTAGACATCAGAATTAATTTGTTAAAAATAGTGATTGTAAAAAGAGTGACGATTAATAATTGCATGTGTGTGAGGAAATGTACTGTAATTAGTGTAAGGTGTAAGTACTTGTGTTGTAGTTAATGTCTCTATTGTAAGTATTGTAAGATTTTTGTGTTGTAATAACAATAAAAAATGTTCTTTATTAAAAAAAAAAAAAAAGAAAAAGAAAATTCAGACAGGGGACATGGGTACCCCCCCCCCCCCCCCCCCCCTAACAGGGCCTCGTGAAAGAGAGCAGGCCAGCGCTGCAGAAGGAGGCGAAACAGTACTGAACACTGCCGTGAATTATAGCGAGTCAAGGACTAGAGAAAGGGGATGAAATAATACGGAACAATGCCGTGAAGCAAAGCTAACGGGGACTATAGAAAGAGACGAAATACCCGACGACTACAGAACTGCTTTTTAATTCGCGCGTCGCGTCGAGATGCCGTGCAGCCGAGCAAGAAAAGTCACATGATTAAAATCAGGTGACGAACTAGAGAACTCTGTGTTTAGAGTAAACACAGTGGAAAAAAGTGGTTGATTCGTTGATCTATCGAAAAGATTAGATCAGTTCGGTTCAGTCTTCACAACTTTTGCTGCAAGTTCCTGCCTGGAAGATTTACACTGGCCGAAGTGAATTGCCAACTTGAGGTAAGTGACGTTTGTTGTGGCGTTTGCTATGGAAATTATGAAGTTGCCTCGGCGAGGTAAGGTTATTTTCAATAGGAATCCTTTTTAAAGTCTTCCTTATTTGAAGCCATGCTGTGGGGCATTTTACAAATTACATAGGTTTAATTTCGCTCATAACAATAACACATGAGTGGCTTTGTGGAGGTTGTTGTAAGTTGCATGTTGTAAACAAATCAAGTTTTGTCTCGAGTTTCGTCGTCACGTTAAAAAAAAAAAAAACTGTATTTGTAAACACTGCCGGGCGAGTTTTGAAGTTTTCTCTACGTTAGTTGGCACAACCGCTTCCTAGACTACAAAAACTTCTTAAACCAAGATAGGTCAACAAACCATTTTAAGCCGAAGCGAACCGGATTTGCTAAATTTACTTTCGACGTTCCTATGTGAATATTTACATCTTGTGATTACAAAGTATTTCCTCGTTTTATTAGTTCAATTTATTCGATTTGGCAAATGCTTGGGGGGAATTTCCGGGTTAATTTGGTTGAAGACTGGTAAAGCCTACCGCCGATAAAATGACTGCAAAGGTAAATTAAGCCGTCGGCACAAATACACACTGTGATATTCAAATCTATGCTTAAACGAATTTTTTTCATCCTTTCTTTCATTCTGTCAACCTTCATTGAGAAGGGATTTCCTGTTTGATACTCAGATGTAATGATATGCATATTGTGTTTATAATGTAGATTTCCTCGTTTTATTTTGTTGTTGTCCAGTTATTTCGGTTTGGTGAAATGCTTGTAGTCGAAATGTCGAGTAGACGATTATGCATGTAAACCCTGTCGGCAAATAAAGCTCTACTTCGATTTTGATTTGCTATTTCATTTTATTAGTGCCACTGCTTTTGGTTGGGGGTACATGGCCCCTATTTTCCTAATGAGATGTTATTCCCCAGTGTGGTATTTACACTTATGGAAATATTCCATAAAAGTGAGATTAAGTACTAATTTAAAAAAAAAAAAAATCCTTAGAGCTTTACTCGGTAATGAACAGTGAAATGGCATTTACATACTTAGAAAAAATTTTGGTCATAGAAGTCCTTGCCCTGACTATTTCTCGGTAATAAAAATAACTTTTACATATATACATTCAAAATTTACTTGGTGAGAGTGCATTCCTCGCTCCACTCTCTCTCTGCTCTCTTCTTCACACTAATTTTTTGATTGACTAACTTATTAACCAAATGTCACTTACTGTTTTCTTTGTTGTGGTTTACTTTTTTGCTCATCGAAGAAAGTTTCAGTTTCTTCCTGACTGTTTCCTTTGTCCTGTCCAGTACCAATTCATTTTGTATAACTTCGTGAATTCTCTATTCTCATAAAATTTTATCTCGTCAGGGTAATAGAATGCACTCTCAGAGTGTTCAATCATCGTTTTCAGTTGCTACAATTTTCAGGAAAAAAGCAGTGATTTCCTTAATTTCCTTTTGCTTTGTTTTAGGACCTTTTAGCAGGCCGGTAATTGGCCCATGGGCATTATGGGAGAACAATTTTCAAGTAAAGAATTAGATTCATTTTAGTGTTAAGTATTTTTAAATTATTATAAATTGGGCATTTTATTTTTATTTTTGTCACACGTGATGTTTTACGATTTTACCGACATATACATGTACCATGCAAATGGAAATAATGCACTAGACAATCAGAGTGTGCATTACACTGGCTCAAAACGCAAGCGATATATAACAAATGTATGTAAAAGATATTTTTATGACTGAGAACTGGACAGGGCAAGAACTTCTCCTTCTTTTGTAAATACATGTATATTAATTCCTCTCAGCCCTGTCAAAATGTCTCAGGAACCTTCATTTTTGCAACCTAGAGTC
Source organism: Orbicella franksi (assembly GCF_964199315.1). Classification (NCBI taxonomy): domain Eukaryota; kingdom Metazoa; phylum Cnidaria; class Anthozoa; order Scleractinia; family Merulinidae; genus Orbicella; species Orbicella franksi. The sequence continues at coordinate 40,360 of NW_027671015.1, forward strand.
CATTATTTTTCACCATACCTAACACAGAAGCTCACCAAATCCTAACAAAATTAATAACTAAAATGGGTGTTCTTTGGGTGGCCTTTACTTTGTACTACATGATTGTATATTCTGTTATCCTACCTAATAACTGCTAGAAACAATTTTGACAGAGCTGTTTCAACAGTTTCAGTTAAAATGATTTCCAGTTAAACAGCACTACATGTAGCAGTGTTATAATGAGTGTGAACTTTATGGAGGGTTTTAAAGGTTTATTATTATTTTTTTTTATGGTAACAGAAGACAACAAAATATACATGTACATGTATATACAGTATAACCAGATGGTGGTGTTGGTTGTGAATTGCAATTCATATTAGTCATCCTATTACAGGTAAGGGGAAAAAGTTCAGAAAGTTCAGAACGTCTCTTCCACCAGCACACCTGCATTCTACAGGTGCAATGGTTGTGTCGTTATATATATATAAATTATATATATACACACAGAGAGAAATGTAAAGTTATGAACTTAACATTAAAATCTGACATTTGAATGCCTCCTTTGCTAAAGTCAAGTCACCATTTAACTGTTATCACTCCCTGTGAATTCATAGAGAACTACCACCTAATGTGGAAGTCCTGTCTTCAAGTGAGGGAAAATG
>NW_027671016.1:17500-18688 GCF_964199315.1 Orbicella franksi
GTTTGAGATTCAGCCGGTGGGTGGGATCGACGGCGGGTTTGCGGATCTGAATGGACCGCGGCCCGGTGCTCGTTTCTCCCCACCGTCGCACTTCTCTTGGGCGCGCGTCAACGTCGGTTGGGACTGGGTCTGAAAGGTGCCGGGAAGGTAGGTGTGGGCCTCCGGGTCCGTGCTGTTACAGCCCGGTTCTCTCATGGCTCGGGCCCGACCGAGGAGTTGCAGGGCATGCCTTCTGTGGCTAGGGTCCCCTCCCTCCGGCCGGCTGTCCAATGCGGTGGACTGCTTGCAGTGCTCGGCGAACGCTGCCGGTCGTTGGGGTGGTGATCTCGTACCATGCCCTTAGGATGTTGGCGGTCATATGGGTGCATCCGACCCGTCTTGAAACACGGACCAAGGAGTCTAACATGTGCGCGAGTCTTAGGGTGAGTGAAACCCCGAGGCGCAATGAAAGTGAAGGCGGCCCCGGCCGCTGAGGTGAGATCCGCTGTTGTGGCGGCGCATCATCGACCGACCTATTCTACTCTTAGGAAGGTTTGAGTAAGAGCGTGTCTGTTGGGACCCGAAAGATGGTGAACTATGCCTGAATAGGGTGAAGCCAGAGGAAACTCTGGTGGAGGCTCGTAGCGATTCTGACGTGCAAATCGATCGTCAAATTTGGGTATAGGGGCGAAAGACTAATCGAACTGTCTAGTAGCTGGTTCCCTCCGAAGTTTCCCTCAGGATAGCTGGAACTCAGTACGCAGTTTTATCAGGTAAAGCGAATGATTAGAGGCCTTAGGGTTAAAACAACCTTAACCTATTCTCAAACTTTAAATTGGTAAGATGTCCGACTTGCTCGACTGAAGCCGGACTTTCGAATGCGAGTACCTAGTGGGCCATTTTGGTAAGCAGAACTGGCGATGCGGGATGAACCGAACGCCCAGTTAAGGTGCCAAAGTCGACGCTCATCAGACCCCACAAAAGGTGTTGGTTGCTATAGACAGCAGGACGGTGGCCATGGAAGTCGGAACCCGCTAAGGAGTGTGTAACAACTCACCTGCCGAAGCAACTAGCCCTGAAAATGGATGGCGCTCAAGCGTCGCACCTATACTGGGCCGTCGGGGCGAATGCCAAGCCCCGACGAGTAGGAGGGCGCGGTGGTCGTGACGCAGCCCTTGGCGCGAGCCTGGGTGAAACGGCCTCCGGTGC